>NW_010115318.1:84878-109944 GCF_000699245.1 Pterocles gutturalis | reverse complement strand
TGGACTTGATGATCCTTGAGGTCTTTTCCAACCTTAATGATTCTGTGATCAGGCAATTAATGATAAAAGTATAAAGGCAGAGTGGTCAACTGCAGAGAGGTTTGTCTTGCTGCTCAAGAGGGTCTTTGGTTGCTGTGTGCAGAGAAGTTTCAGCCTTTTGCCTTACTATAGGATTGTCATAATGAACAACCACTTTTCCAGTCTCAGAGTGTTTGCCAAGAAAATGGCATGTGTCTATTCAATATAGTTGGGATTACTGGCAGTTCTTTTAGGAGGCTGTTCATATTCCAGCCTTTGCTAAATAATGTCTGTACTTGTATTTTCTGGTTGCTTTGTTGTTTTGTTGGTTTTTTGGTTTGGGGGCTGAGGGGGGCTTTTAGGGTTTTTTTTGTTGTTGTTTGTTTGTTTTTTCTATTTTCCTATGTTTTCAATACAGAAGTTAGATGGTACTATGTAGGAATAATTTGGGTTTCAGTATATGTGGCGTTTTGCCTTCGTTAGCCTTTGAGCTGTAGTCCACTCCTGTGATGGGAAATTATGCCAGGCATTGCTTTCATGAATTTATCACACTGCATCTTTAAAACTGGTCACAAGATTTTTGTTTCCAGATATTGTGGGTGCTTTTCCAGATTCTTAACAGTTTTGTAGGTTAGGGGGTGGTAAGAGGGAAGGATTTTTTTCTTTTTTTTTTTTTTTCCCATGGCCAGTGGATACGTACTGGTTCTCATTCAAGCTGCCCATTATCTTAAAGTAACTTTTCTATTATGGCATTTACCTCAGTGATGTATTTCTAGAGAAGCTCCCTGCCCTTCTCTTTTTTTGCTTTAGTTATATGAGACTACAGAATCTGGGGTTTCTGTGCTGTTGCCCCACTGTGTGGTGCAGAACAGACACATACACAAAGATTTTGGCTGGCACAGAGCTATCCCTCTCCAGAACCCAAAGCAGCAGTTCTGTGCCTCAGCTGACAAGCCTTCTTTAAAGCATATGGCCATGCTACTGTAACTCCACTTCTTTTAGGATGTGAGATGGTGTCTACATGCAGATGACATAGTGGCAGAGTGAGGATGCGTTTTCCTGAAAATAATTAGGCTGCTAATATGAGGATTAGGTTTGCTTCCTTTCTTGCTACATTGCCTTTTAAATGCTTAGATATACTGTGGTTAGTAATCCTTCTCTGCAATTTAAGGATTAGTGGTGTGGCCAGATGGGAGTTTCACAATTGGCTCTGGATTGCCCCTAACCTGGATGATGCTTGAAGCAGTGCTTAGAGCCAGGAGCAAACAGCAGTTAAAGCTCACCTATAGGCAAGTGGCACCAAAATTTGCAGATCAAATCCTGTGTGTTCTCACTACTCAAGACAACAAATATAAGCAGAACATCTTTAGCTACCACAAGATCACTCTGTTCTCTTCCAAAGCCGAGACTCGTGCTGCTTGTGTGCTGCCACCCCCTCAGCTAGGAATCTGTTCCTCTGGCATTTGTTTTTCATTCTTTCTCTTTTAAAATATAGTGTCTGCCACTTGTGAAAGTGGCTGTTTCAACACAGATTAACAAATGAAACTCTCTCAACTAGGGGGGCCTGCTTAAGAGAGAGGTGAAGCTTGAGCTAAGATTCACCCCCAATTTCTGGATCACAGCCTTTGGTTCTTCTAATAAGCAGATCCCAGACTCTCAAGCCTCCCACAGGTCAGAGTGCTCAACCTCTGCCTGTAATAGATGTAGCTGAATTGCTAAAAATTTCCTGGAGTTCATTCATTTGGGCAGTAGAAATAATTAAGATATTCTAACTTCACGCTATTTAGAATCCCAAGATTAAATGAAAATGTATTATTCTTTTAAAGAGTTCTTCATTGTACCAAACACGGGTTCAGTTTCGTTTGCTCAGAGACTTAACACAGACCAGAGGGAATGTGCAAAATCTATTTATTTGCTCAGCAAAGAAGAGAGCAAAGGGAAATGAAATTGGATGCATGAAAAGCAAATAGACATCCTGCATAACCATCTCTCTGCTTGAAAGGTTACTTAGGTATTTTTCTGGTTTTTAATGTAGGGTTCCCCTATTGCTATTTTCCCAACTGTGGTATTTCAAGTCCACGGACCTCAAAAGGCTTGGCTAGCCCAGAAGGCTGACTTCTTTTTTCTCAGTGACATGCTAGATTGTTTTATGTAGATAAACATAGATCTGTCATGTCAGAGTTACATGCTGTTATACCAAGAAATACAATTGAAATAATTTTTTTAAAGAATTTTAGAAAATGACAGAGCTGCTATGGATTATTTTAACGTATTGTTATTGAACGTTAAATAATATGTCCTTGTGTTCACTAAGCTGTGATGAGGCATGTAATCAGGACATTTTGGGGCATTTCACTTTTCAAATTGTTTGTGCAGGGGAAAATTGGTAGTATTGTCAAACAACTTTTTCATTGAAAAGTATGCAGTGCTGACATAGACATAAAAAAGAGCTGCGGTTCACTGCCTTGTGAGCAAGGTGTTGCTAAACATGCTTTACATTCCTTTACTTGCTGTCGACAACATTCTTTGGGCACAGACACCATCAGAAGGCTATTGCTCAGGGACCACTGTTTGGGAACACTGTTCTGTGTTAAAAAATAAGGTATTAACTGACTCAAGCTGAAGATATTTACACCAGTGCAGATATTTGCTAGGTGTTGGTATAGAAGGAGTATAATGAATAAAAAATGTCATGGCACCTAGAAAGTATTATTATTCTTACTGTTGGCAAAAAGTGGTGTGCTAGTTTTCAAATTTAACAAGTTACCCAAATATGTTGTTTTCCAAAAACCAAAAAACCTGGTCATCATTCTAAGATGCCTAGATCTGGGTGTAGAGTTTCTTTTGATGTCTTTTGGGCAAGTGATTAAGAACCTGCTCAGTATTCTGAAAAGACCTCCGCATTTTGGGATCTCATTCTCTTGATCTTCAGAATGCCTGTTTTATGGTTGCTAGCCACCACGGCAGTTAAGAGTCCTGCTTGAGAATAAGAGGTCTTTTGCATTTCTTTTCCTAACAGCAAGCTATATGTAGATGGTTGGAAAATACTGGATGTAACCATTGGGAAACATGTTTTTTGTCCCCCTTCCCCTTTAAAATTAATGGCAGTATTACAGTGAGGCAAGGCTTTAGCTGTATGGCTTTATAGCCTAGAGAAGTAGATGTTACTATTTTTGTTTAGAACTGGCAAACTTCATAGCATAGATGTAATCCAAAATGCAGCACCTAGATGAAAATATTGTTTTCTCTTTTATGCAATGTAATAGAGCCACTAATGGTACCTGTTCTGGTTATATTTGTATGATGCTCTGGTAGAATTGCTGCTTGCTGACTCATGTAAGGGATTTCATTTCACCCAGGAGGAAGTTTTGAATCTTTAGTGATATTTAATGTAGGAGAGGAAAACACAGATGCCTCTAGAAATGTTTTATTGCTGAAATGTCTAGGCTCTCTTGTACAAAATTATTATTAATGTATTTATAGCACCGAAGGCATCTAAGGTGACATTCTAGTACACTTTCAATATTTAATGTAAAGGGTCAAATGTTTGTCAGTCTAATTCTGGCTTGATAATGGATCCTTCAGACACCAGAGGGTATCTGGAGTATTAAGAGAGGAGAAATAACAGGCTGAAGTCTCTACCTGTCAGAAGCCCAGCAACTTCTCTGCAAGGTACCTCAGCATCTAGCAGAGGCCGGTATATCTAGCTTGTAATTCTATCTAAATTGTAAATAGGTTTGAAGGGTTATTTGTGATATTTTAGATAATATTTAGATAATCTCACTTGAGACAAATTTTCCCAAGTGTTCTGACCTCAAGGAAGTTTTTGGACAGTACCTATAACAATTATCTGAATATTGGGACTTTTATCCCTGTACTTTGCTTTTTGCACTGCCGTGACTGCTGTCCTGCCTTCCTGCCTGTGTCATGATACACACCCAGGTCCTCTCAGGTCCTTGATGCCCTCCCGTGACCACACAGCATCTCAAACTGGCAGTGTCAGACCAGAGCAATGAACCTCTCATCCCACAGAGCCACTCAGAGGTGTGTAAGGTTTGTCTCTGTTCTCACAGACAGCTTTCCAGGTGATCTCATCACCTTTTGAACAGCTTCTTGCAGCACTTGCCAACATCACAGCTTGGGATCTGGAAACAATTCTTGGCTGTGACCCCTTAGGAAAAGCATGCAAGCTCCTCAAAGTGTCAGGAAGTTCTGTTATCCCTCTCCTAGGCTCCACGGAAGCTGCAGGCAGCTGGATCCTCCCTATGTCTGACAGAGCACACGAGTCAGCTCAGCATAAAGGTGTTTCAGTGTCACATTTCCTGCAGTTACTGTGGAGGTGATAAAATAAATGCCCTGTTCTTGTCCGAGCTGTGCAAGATCATGTCAGTAATGAAGACAGAAGGACAAATTGTTTCAGTTGCAGGAAGAAATTACTTTCTCATCAGAAGTAAGCTTTAGGGGAACCCACTAATACTGTCCTAACAGTTTACCCAGTATCTTTTCCACTTTGGTAATTTCAATTACAGGGCACAGTGATTTGACAAGTATTCAACACATCATTTAGAAATTATTTTAAATGTACCAGCTGCTCAGGGCTCTGTTTATCTGATCTAGCTCAATCCAAATCTTTGGGGAGCGGCACCACCCAGGCTGCACCGCCGAGGGGAAGATGGGTTGTAAGCTGTTGTGGAAGCAGGTGGTTCAGTGGGCCGTGGCTGATTTGTAGGCACACAGCTATTGCACTCAGGGGCTATTCTTGTTTAAATACCCTTACACTGGTATTGTCCTTAATTGCTGCAGTTCCTATTATGTTTCCAGTAATGAAGATGAATGTACTTGTGCTAAATCCTTATGTTGTGTGTACGATTAGGGAGTTCTGCCTGGAGAGATGTTTGCAGGCACTGCTACCATGATAGCTAAAATTAATTTGAGATGAGGTGACAGAAATACCTTGCTGCTGGCCTAAATAAGGACCATAGATAATATCTCCTGTCTGCCAAGGTGAGCTTGTAACCTCTGGAGCTGAAGGCAGTGGAAACTCTTGGGAAATGTTTGGTATGAAAAAATTTAATTACTCTTACTGAGAACTACAAGGAAGTCAAACTTAGAGCACTTAAGAAAATAGTTGGGTGGTAAGTATTTTAGCAACAGTAAAAGCTTTGGAGAGATTTGTCTAAGAAAGCAGAGAAGGGTTCATCTAATATGGGCAGATACAGAAATTTTTACCTCCAGTGTCCTCTTACTTCCCCTTAACCTTACCTCCCCCACCAGTCTCCTGGGGTTGGCTAAAAATGGGATATAGATCTAAGTTCAAATTTTAAAAAAAAAAAAAACAAAACAAAATAAAAACTTATCCTAACATTGGCTCTTCTTTGTTTCAAAATCCAGAGGGATCACTGCAGAGCTTAGTTAATATAACCAAACTATGTCTGAATGTCAGGTGAAAGTCTCAGGCAGGTTTCTCTTCCTCCTGGAAGTCTGGGATATTCTGTCTGGTTTTGTCCTGACAGGTATGCAGTTAATTTTGCATAAACTGTCATGACAAGAAAGTTTCACACAACTTTGCTTGGCCTGGTTGACATTTTCCACCCAACCCATTCAGTCCTGAGGATTATTTAGAAATTTTTGAAATGTTTCAGAAGAAATTGACTTATCACTTTTGCGAGTTAAATCGGAGGAGGGAGAAGGGAATTCCTTAGTTTTTAAAATGCTTAAAATGTTTCCTGATTTAAGCTGAAAATTTAGAAAGCTTGCATGCTCTGGAGTCAGGAATTCAAATGCAGTAAGAGGCCTTATGTGGTGTTGTGTCTTTTTCTACTGCCCTCATAACAAACCTATCAAAAGGCTCTCCAAATCTGGAGATCACAGTTTGTGCGCGTTCAGTGAGGATTTACTGGATAGTGCTTGTGGTATTTGCTAGAGAGAACATCCATGGTTGCTTTCTCAAATCTCTCGTGATGTGTGAGTGGAGCTGTGCACGGGCTACACCAGAGCAGGGTTTTCTCCCAATACTGCTTTATGCTCTGGCCTTCAGGTGTGCTTCCTACACCTTTCAAAGCTTTTTTACCCTTCTCTTTTTTAGACTCTAATCAATACATGAAATATTTGTAATGGCATTGTATTACCAAGGCCGTAGTTTAAAAGTTATTCTTATGTTAACTGTTCAAGAATAAATTTTTTAGTGAGGATAGCACTGCAGGCAAGCAAACATGCAGAATGAATGGATCTGGAAAAATGAATAATTCTTTCCAGAGTGGATTCTGTGTAGCGAGTGATACATGGGTATAATTCTTTCCAGAGTGGATTCTGTGTAGTGAGTGATACACGGGGGCCACACTGAATAATGAGGAAAAATTGAACATTTTAAAAGCAAGCACTCTTGATGTTAGAGCCCTACCTCAGTCAGGGTTCTAGAGTGTTTATGGTGTGGTGTAGCTCTGGACGGTGCTGTTCCTCCACAGATGTTTGGACTGCCTAGATGTAAGGGTCCTTTCTGTCCTTTTTGAACATAAAACCCACCTCCTTACCCACACATCCTTCTTGTGTCCATGGAATGGCTCATTTCTCTGCCTCACTCATATGCTAAGAAATAACAGTACAAGTCTCCAATTAAGGGTTCTTTCATTTACCTTGTCCTTCTTGTGTCCATGGAATGGCTCATTTCTCTGCCTCACTCATATGCTAAGAAATAACAGTACAAGTTCTTTCACTTACCTTGTAAGCATTATAGTAACTGGTTTGAAGGCAAGGCAGGAAAGTATTTTAAACAATGGAACGTTCTTGGTTTCTTCTCTGGATGCCTTCCTACGCCATGGCTTGTTGCCATCTCTGTCCTGGAGGCTTTCTACTTGTTTGGTCACACTCCAGCAGAGGGGAGGCATCAAGTCTGCCAGGGGGAAGTGAGCAGCTGGTGAGGGAGATGAGAATGGACCCACTGAAGGAAAGAAAAAAAGATTAACCAATTACCATTTGTTAAAATAGGTAATAATTGACCTACATTGTAACAACCTAGGTTTAGGAGTCGCAACTATTTGCTTTTGTTTTACTAGCCTTGTTCAGAGTTATTTCATTGCACTCTGACAGGCATCTATATTTTGTATTTTAACAAGATAAAACAGTAAAAAATGTCTAACATGGCTAGCCTTAGCAAAGAGAAGTAGTTTCCTTGTAGCTTGCTGACATTTGAGACTTGTTCAGAGTTTCACCAATTTGCAGTGCTAAATCCTACTTGCCATAGAATCCAAATAGCTGCTTCCAAATTAAAATTCTGTGGAAAGCTACTGTAATTTGGCAAGAAGGGATCTGTCACAGCCTGTTATTGTTGAATAGAGGTGATAACACCTCCTTTGCAGTTTCACACGTTCCCTTTGTTTTTGTGGTGAACTTTCCAAAATTAGGTGTCTAATTCTGACAAGGAGACGAAGTTTTCTGGCACAAGGAACTCGAACTAAAATAATCTGACTGCAGCTAAATTCTTTGGAAAGATGCAAGTTACATTTGGAGAATACTTCACTGCTTCCTTAATGCATTTATGTAAATCCTTAGGACAAGTCTCCAGGGGCAAGGAACTTTTCAAATCCACTTCTTCAAAGTTCTGTCTCCATTAATAACTTCATGCCAAGTGAATATATTCTATGCAACCTGGAGGGTGCAATTTATAAATTAAGGACACCTAAAGCAATAACTTCTAATTCAGTTAGAAGGTACAGCTGCGTACCTTGTATATGGCAACACTGTGAATGTTTTCTCTATCAACTTCAGAGAGATTTTTGTAACCTTTTTAATTAATGAAAGCCTAAAACTGAGCACTCATCCTCTTAAGGCATAAACATATGTTTTCACACATTAGCTCCAAATTAGACTAGCAGTCTAGGCAATGGACTTGCTCAAGCCAGCCTCTGCCTGGACTCTGTGAATACATTAACACAGGTGCATACATCTTTGCATTTTTTCCTCTTCTCTTTTGAGTCAGGTTGAGTTATTAGTGATAAATCTTGAAGCCTTGTAACTTGTGTGTAGAACCCATGCATAGAAGAGGGGATGTCTTTGTTGCATTACAATTAATAAACAAGGTCAAAGGCCTAGCATTTGGACCCCAGCTCTCAGTGCTCCAAGGCTGAGGTAGGGATTTGTCACCTGAGGATTTGTCTGTCCTTAGAACTAGTGCCTTTTCACCATCTTTCTTCAAATCAGGAGTCTTAACATGCTTGCTCATGCAAGTGACAGCTTGAGAGGGAGAAAAAATTATTCGTTTAGAAAAAAAACCCGAACCATCCTAGAACTCCTAAGTTTCCCTAGGTTTTTTTAAGCTGATTATTTTCAGTAGCAATGCAGATAATTTAAAGAAAAGATATGCTGACAAATTAAAAAATATGGCCTTCCGCAACTGTCAGGTTGGCTGTTTTATACTTAAAAGTCTAAGAATTTGTCCACAGTTTACTGTACACTAAAACAGCTAATATAGTTTGACATAGCAGGAAAAAAAAGGCAAATTCTTACTTTACACAGGAAGGTCCATATATTTTGTTCCTATTGACAAATGCTACAGCCTGTGTCATACTAAAACTAAAGATTATAGAATTGCATCCATCCTAATCTACTGCATTAATTTTCTTTGAAGCCAAATTACATCACATTAAATTGTGTTACATTGTGTAAAATTGCAATAACACTTCAGTGGTTTAGTTTAAATGGAACCAGTGGGACTTGCTCTGTGATGGTCATTGGCAGGAAAGGCACAATTTGCTTGCATGGTCTAACCAAAATCATCACACTTCCCTCTACCCAACATGACAGTACTAATCTCCATTTTTCACCATTCTTCCCTGGCACAATTTTTTCCCATGTGATTAGAGACTTACTGTTCAGTCAATGATGTCAGTATTTGTGATTAGCTGGCATAAAAATGACAGATGTAGAAGGTTGAAAGTCCTTCTTTCACAAAATGGACATGACCCAGATAGTGACGGCCGGGTCCACCCTGCACTTAAAACATCTGGGACTTCTCCGTTTATTATAGCAATTCATTTCACAGTT
The DNA here is from genome assembly GCF_000699245.1 of Pterocles gutturalis. NCBI lineage: Eukaryota > Metazoa > Chordata > Aves > Pterocliformes > Pteroclidae > Pterocles > Pterocles gutturalis. The sequence continues at coordinate 100,887 of NW_010115318.1, read as the reverse complement.
CTTCTGTAACCTTCCTTCCTTCTGGACACTCTTCTGGGGGGTGCTGACTCCACACTGTAAAGCGATGATACGCCAACACTTGTCTTCCGAGATCTGAACAAAACCAACAAATCACATCACACTGACTGAATATATTATTGTATCAAAAATGTTGGGATGCAGCTCTTCCAGGTGAGTGGCAGTGTATTCCCTATAGAGTTCTTACACTTTTCTCTTGCACTCTAGAGGGCAATCTTATAGAAAATAAGCAATTGTAGAGGGTACCTGACTCTCTTAAATTTAACAGGTCTTTGAGTAACTTGTACAGAAGCTTAATACATTTCTGTGGAGCTCTGTTTCATGCTATTAAGTTAATAGATTTTCTTTCCTACAAAGGAAGAATACTTCACTGAATAACATTTTTTATCGGGAAAAGAAGAGATTTCTCAATCGTTTTGGCAAGACAAAACTTTCTTGCCAGTTTTCCACTTGTATCTGCAGGAAAGGTTCTCTGCTGATTTTGTGAGTGAAGTTTCTTCCTGCAGAGGTCAAGCATTTAATTTTAGTCAAAGTCAATCATCCCTGAATGACCACACTGCTCTTAATTAATGTTTAGTGTTCGATTAATGTGTTAATTCGCGTTTGTCTTAGGCATGCATGCTAGACTGGTTATTTAGGCTCACTGAATCTAAAACAAGGATGGGACAAGCTGGAAACGTTCACTCCATGCTTTCATGTAAAATTTTTGGGAATTCTCTTGTGAGATCCTGGCAGCAATATTCTGGGAACAACATTTCTGGTAGTATTTTGGTACTTCTTGAAAACTGTAATAGAGAATACAAAAATGTTGTGAGAGCCTCTTAGACAGTTTATTTTAAAATAGATGTTGAAAAGAACACTCCCAATTTTAGCCAAATGATCCATCTGCTTGCAGCAGGGTATCACTGGTGCTGGTGCTCTATTTGCTCACCTGTTTTTGTTTCCATAGCAGACCCCTCATGTTTCCTCTTGTTGATATATACATGCAGCATCCGTAGCTGGCATTCATGTCTCCTTAGTTTTGCTTCCCTGCTCATTTGTTTGAACAACTCCTTTAACTTTTTATTTTCTACAGAGTTCTCTAAAATCTAACTACTTATGTCAGCTGAATTTCTTAATTCCTAGTGGCATAGTGAGCATTCGGTCATTCCAATGCCACCGAGAAATGTTTTATTTACTATTGGGAAATATACTGAAATACTTCAGTGAAATAATGTGGGAAGTTATTGCAACAATTTTTATTTTTTGATGGACAACACCAGTATCACAAATATCAAACTGCTGAAGTATTTCTCAACACCTGTAAAAATGCTTCGTAATCTAGGCCTTTTTGGTGCCAAATATCACTTTTGTTTTGCTATAGTTACCTAGAGAAAAGATTGCACTGAATAATCCCCTCATTGCTCTCAGAAAAAGGGGAAAACAAAGATGCAAATAAATAGTAGATCAGTGCACTGAAAGTTTTGTGAGAGAGAGAGCTGGGATCTCTGGGTTTAAAAGGACACAATTAAAAAATTAGTTTACACTTGGAATATTTCCTTGTCAGTGAAGAATCTTTTGCCTTTTGGTAGCAAACTGTGGTGGGCTGATCTCAGCCAGCTGTCCACCCAGCCACTCTCTCCCTCCCCATCCTCTTAAGATTTTGGTTGTTTGGTACAAATTTGTGTTGCTGTTTAATTACCCAAAAAGCATCCTGACACAATAACCAAACGGAACCCAATTCTCCAAAAAGCATCCTGCTTCATGTTACACATCACACTCTGGAAGATGTTCCCTGCCTCTGCAAGGGCAAAGCTTGTGACTGAGCTGATGCTGGCTTTTACAGGGGTCTCTGAGCTCTACCAGGAGAACCTGCTCCTCCAGAGAAGCTATGGTCTCAGTTTGTTGTGTTGCTGGAAATACCAGGTAGGGCACAAATGTCCACAGAAATACCACAATAGTCTCTGTTCCCATCTCCTTTCATCTCCCTTCAGGGCGTGCTACTTGAATGGGATTTATTTCAAGTTGCTGCCCATTCTCTAGGCACTTTCCCACTGAGAGAAAGTGAGTGGATTTAAGCATTGCTGCTACTTACCTTCTACTATCTCGTAGGTGAAGATGCCCTTTTAAGGTTGTTGTGGAAAAGTATGAGAAATACAGTGCTGATGAATAGGATTGTCACAACTTCTTATTACTGGGACAGCAGCAGTTTCAAAACCATGTCGAATGTTTCTCAAGTTTTCAAAAGACTTGATGTTTGTCCAGAAGAACATGGAAGCCATGTACTTAGAGCATTCATAGCCTAGGAAATTAAAAAATAACACAGGAAGACTTTCTAATCTGTCCTTCTTTTCACATGGAGAGTGAAAACATGAAGGTTTATGGGTGAGTAAAAATATCTACCAGGGTGAAAACTTATTCAGTGTACCAAAATGTAAAAAGGAAAGACCAACATTTGCTGTGGTCTGTACTTTACGTACAACTGTACTTTCACAGCTACGTTTCTTTCACTCTGCATGTATTTTCTGTCTGTCACACTGGAGGTAGTGATGCACAACCAGCCATACCTGAAAAGGTGTACCTGAACTGCTTTAAAATGTCACTGACTTGATAGAATGTGTAATGTTCACAATAAATTTCGTACACAGGATTTTTTCCTGATAATTGATGATTGGAAAAATTATCCAATAAGAATTCATTAAATCAAATTATATGGATTCTATTAATGAATTCCTATTAAAGAATAACTAATTTTACAATTAGTTGATTTTTAAAAGAGCTTTTATATTGAAGATGTATTTCTTTTTGTAAGAATAGCTTTTGCGAAAGATGCATTTTCCAATTTGAAAAATAAACACAGTAAAGATGTTCATCTATTACTTCACTTTGATGGGAGACAGAGCTATTTAAGTGAAGAAAAAGCAAGACACTGAATAATAAGCAGTGCACATTCATCTTTACTAGGAGTTGCAGGCCACTACAATTATCAAAATATGACTTTTTGCATAACTCTATAAAATTCATCGTGTGTTTCCTTGAGAAGTAAAAAGATGTAGTAGGAAGCCCTTGCAGTTTGGGAAAATAAAAAACCCAAGTTTTTAAAACTTTTTTTTCCTGTTGTTTAATTCAACAAAACCACAAATGCCAAATTGGCATTTTACAAGTATTTTCCAACATATGTCCCCTACTTAGATGAAGGGGGGAAAAGACAAAAGTCTAACAGAGCAGTTATTTCTTTTAAGTCCTCATCTGATATTTAAATATATATTAATTAGTTTTAAGCTGCATAGAGGGTCTCTTCCCCTGTTAACTGTTTTACTTAATTCTGCTGGCTAATGCTGAGGACTTTGTATTTTTCAAATTAGATCAAGTTGTGAAAGGCAAGTAAAAATTCTTGGAATTTTGAAGCTTTCTTTAATGTGCTGTAAAAACATAAAAATTGATTTTGTGCGTACCTCAATGGATGTATATGTATGTCTTTATATGCACATATGTATTTGACTTTGGATATTACTTATCACTGCTGGTAAAAGACTTGGGAACTTTGCTGCTGATAAGGGGCAGTTCTACCTGTCAAATGCACAGATATTAATGCGCTTGCTGGAAAATTTATATATGGAAGTGTCATGGAATTTGAAGAAAAATGTTCCATGCCGCTTGGTATGGGTCATTTCAAGAGGAGGATAAGCTAGAGAGTCATGATATGCACAAATGAGAGCTTTAATACAATTAATGTTCTCAAGTCCTTTCAAGTTACTTTTCTTACCTCCTTTGAGCTTTTTGCTTTTATTGTAGTTTTACAGAACTAGTTTCATAACACCAACAGAATTTCTGTTTTTTGCTATATGTGTCTCTTTATTAAATAAACACAACAAACACTGAAAGCCCTGAGACAGAAACAATATATCCTTGCCTTTGATAGAAGACTAAAATCTTTGTACAGCAAATGGTTTCCTTCCTCCCCCACTTCTCATCTCTTGAGGTTTGCACACATCGTATTTTATACCTTTAGAATAAATAGAAGCAATTAGGATAACTACTGTCCCTCACAACCTCCATTTTCTGCCTCCTCTCTTTTTATGTGTGAGAGAGAAAATTTAGAAGGTTACAAACTCTTCAGGGATGGAACTACTGATTATCACTAAGTAATATTAATCTTGTCTGGACAATGTAGCTTTTTGCATACAGATTTCTTGCAGGGAAAGAATGCCAAGTCTCTGTGCAATCCCACTTCTTAATTTCCAGATAACGGAAGTAGAAGAGAGGGGAAAAGGACAAACCCTTCTATGCTATTTGCTGCCACTTAAGCAACGATGTATCATTATGAGAATGGTAGATCGCAATGTAGCAGCGAACAAAAACACCTATCAGGATGAAGACACTAGGCTCCTAGTAACCATCAACTAAAGTTTGAGGGTCAAATTGTCATTTTAGAACAGGCTAAAAGACTTTCTGGAAGAAGCTGGAAAAAGACAACATCTGAGTTGCTTGTACAGCTAGTTGGAAAACGAGTTCTTGCATGTACAGCAAAGGCAGCTTACACCGGTTGTCAGCTAAAATCACGGCACGGAACAGATATGATGCTCAGCTGAGTTTCCTCCCCGTGTTAGCAGGATGAAGACTGTCAGTGAAGTGCTCCATGTGTCACTTCTCTCTATAGAGAAGAAAAAAAAAAACAGCATGTCAGTCACAGAGCTGCTGGCCCCAAAGAATTTTCTAGTGAAGCATTGGCTCATTTGACTCACTTTACCAGAGAAAACATCTCTTCTGCTTTGCCAGAGAAGCCAGCCAGCCAAACTTCTCCTTTTTTTTTTTTTCTTTTTCCTTTCTTCACAGAAATCTTTGCCTTTAGTTGTTTTCCCTCAATGGTGATGCTTGTGCACTGAACAACCTAATTGGAAGGTCTTGCAAGGTCACCATCCTGTCTCACTTAAATTCTCTTTAAAGAACTGCTGTCCTCATGATGCCATTAAGAAACCTGTAATTATAAGGAGAACAATTTGGAATAACCAAATTTTTTGTGCTAGAGACTGCAAAAGTCTCTGTCAAATACCACTACCTTGAACTCACAGGACCCGGATCTGGATACTTCAGATGCATGGTCACTCCTTATTTCACATAGCAGCCGCTTCACCCCTGTGCAAGAGGCATTTTCCTTGTCTGACTGTGCCAGCAGCTGCCCTCTCCTGGCTTTTCCTGGCAGACTTTTCCTCCTGCGTCTTCCATGCTACCACCATGTGAATGGGCCAGGGAGCAAGTTGGGGTGCAGTAGCTGTGGTCGTAGGTGTTCACAGGTGAGGGAGCAGGGCTGAAAAGCAAGGACAGAGCCCCAGAAAGCTGGACTGCTCCTGCTGCGTTATGGGTGGGGGTGGTTCCGGTCGCTCTGTGAGGCTGGAGGAGCTGGGGGGTTGCTTAAGCAGAGTTTCTTTTTGTACATTTCGGCCCCTTCTTCCCAGTGTGTTGCTGCAAGCCACAGGCTGGACCATGGTGGTCTGTGTTAATAACTTTGCGTAATTTACCAGCAATACAATGACTATTTTTGTGTTCTTAAAGGGAGCAAAATGTATTTCACTTCCGTCAAATGCTTCCCTTCAGGCAAGCCTTGGATGAAAAAAAGAGATGAGACAGGGAACCCCTTCTTATTTATTGAACTGTGCACTTGTTTGTCCTTATGATCTTCTGCTTTTTGCCCCCCGCTGACCTGTGGTGGTGAGGTAAAAACATGAAGCCTGTCAAAAGGAATCTGCTACGCTGTCAGGATGGATGCTCTTGTGTTTGCTGCCTGCTGGTGTGTGGCACTGCTGACTAGAAGACTTTCTACCTATACAGCATGTTGGTTTTGTGCTTCTCTAGTTAGCCAAGGATGAGATCACTCAGTTCATTGATGACTTACGTTTATATAGTGCCTTTCTTCAGACAGCTTCCAAGGCAGCTGGCAAATTTACTTCTGCATGAGCAAGTACCTGAAACTAACTATTAGTGATTTCTCCATAGACTGAGGAGATAGTTACAAGAAATTCCCTTTCCCCTCTGTTCTTGGATGTACACTATGGTTAGGCACCATTACTCCATGACGCTTGTGCTGTCTGTGCATTTCATGATACGACATTCCACAAGAAGCAGTTTCTCAGGCTTTTCTGTTCCTTTTTTCTTTCAGGTTCTTTCGACAGTTTTTTACCTTTACTCTTGTAGAGCAGGATCTTACTCCACAAGCAACTTTACAGCCTAATTTAAGCCAGCCTGTAGCACAGAATTCAGTATAGATCATATAAAGGGAATGGAATCTGGCCACATAATATTGCAAATATTTTTTCTAGATGTATTTGGAAATAGTGTGGGTATATAGTCAGGAATGACATTTGTAACCATAGAACAGCATTTTTAATTTAACTTTAAACAGACAGAAAATAACTGAAGGATTTTTTTCCTTCATAAAAGAATCTTGCAACAGTTGATGACACGCCTAATCATTTAAGGCACTGCAAATGAATCTGTAACATATTTCTTTCTGGACATTAGAGGTTATAATTGGCACAATAAACAGAGAAGCAAAAACATAGATCTTGGTAGTGAAATGAAGAAATGCTAATATTTCACATTTTTCTCTTTCAGAGTGTATTAGAAGCATTTCTAATTGAACATGTTTGTGGCCCTTGAGAACAAACATGATATATTGTTTTAAAAGAAAAAAAAATCCTACCTTTATGATTCTCTTCTGAAGGCAGTGTTATATATAAACTGTGTGGAAGAGAAGCCTAAGCCCAATGGAGAGGTTGGGTTCTCATTTATTCCTAGCCATTTTGCACTTAAACTCTGTCTTGGTAAATATAACTAAACACTGCAATAAAGTGTACTTTGAGTCACACTTGAGCAAGCTCCCTGTGGCTAGGGCAGGTTGAGGTTAGCCAACTAGGAGTATTGCAGAGCTCTGCTGGATCAGATAGTCTGCTAGAGAAGTTCTCTCTAACACCCTACAACTCAGGGTAAAATGATGGTTTTATTTTGATTAGCTGCTGTTCAACATCAGTGCAGGTAAAACTACAGCATGCTCTGGTTGTGCTCCAGCACCGTAGTGTGTCCATGCATTGCAAAAATATACCCATTCTCCTCCTGCACTGCCATCAAGCTCCCCTAAACTCCAGTGAGTTTTCCCTTTTCCATACCTCATCAGCAGTAATATTGTACGGGTCAAACAGTCTCATTTACCTATCTGTATGTCCCCCTGTGTCTTTAGATGCAGCTTTGCTGCTCACTGTGCAAGTATAATTAACCTTCACTGCTCCTGGCTGTGCTGGGTTGGGGGGGTGCAGAGGTGAGCAGGGCACACAGCTGCAGCGAGCGTGCGTGCAGGGGGGTGCTTGGCCCTGCAAAATCTACATGTTTCATATTAAGAGTTGGCAGGGTTTTCTGAAAAGATTATTCCCGCTTTTTACTATGGGAGGTCAAAGATTCCTTCTTACTCAGTCTTTTGCATGCGTTTGAATTTTATCTATATAGCCTTGACTGGAGAGATGACCTTAGTGGTTTCAGACTAACCCAGGAATATTACAATGTCAACAACAATTGTTCTGCAGGTCTGTCAAGGTTAATCCACTTTTATCATATTTATATATTTTTTTTATATAGAAAGTTTTACTATTTTTATCTCCTACACATGGAAATTACCTTCCTGGCTTCTTCTCTTCCATTTTCACAGAATCACAGCTCCAAAATCTTCCATGCTGACCTGTCTGTAGGAATTTCCTTTTCATTGAAAGTTTCCCTATCCACTTGTCTCCACTTCATCCCTTGAGAAGAAAAAGAATTATTAAATAGAAGGAAGAACTTTTCTGTTTGCTTATTACTGCCAGGACATATCCTTGTATGCTTCTTGAGATTAGTAGTTAACACTGACTGTGCTTTAAGTTTCTTTGTCTTGCACCTTGAACAATAGAAGTCTATTATACCCAGGAGTTCCTATAGGTTCTGATTTTCAGGAACAATAAACTAATTCAGAGGTTGGTCCCTTGCTCACATGATTCAAAACCTTAACCAGCAGAACGAAAATGGATGCTCCATAATGGCAGCCACCAGTACATTTACTACTCCCCTTGGGATGCACACAACGTGATAGACCTGAAGTCTTGGTTACAGCAGGCTCTTTATTGCAGGTGAATTGAACTCCTGGTACTTGCTGTGCCACAGCCACTAGCATGGGTCAGTCAGCTGCAGGAAGGGCAAGGAAACGTGAAATTAGCAGACATGTCCCACTGAGAGATGCCCTCTGCTCTGCCAGTTAACACATCTGCAGGGTGGGGACTGTCAGAGAGACTCTGCTGGAAATGGCTTTTGGTTGCATGCAGGATTTACAGCTATGAACTAACAGAGATCTTTGCACTGACAATTGATTTCTGGGGGGTGCTTTTCAGTGAAAAAGCAAATACATTCCTGCCTGTTTTGCTAGAACAACTTTGACCTGGTATCTTGTTGCAGGCCACAGACTTTCCATGCTCAAACCATTGCACATGCTTTTTTCAGGACTGCATCTTGTGCCCATCAACAAGAGGGTAGGGCTGAGTCTATGTCTGAAAATTAGATCTGAGGTTCAAGTGTGTATATGAGATTTTTAATCCCTGGACTTCCCAGTTTCGCACAAGTACCAGTGGTTTGAGACCTTCATAGTTTGTCACAGGCATTAGGAGTACTTTATTTTTTTTTAAAAAAATTTGGTCCAACATGCTCAGGATGTTTTCATATTGCGCTTCCATTTTTTTTGTTCATGCTTTGAAGGCATCCTGAATGCCTTGAAGACATACTGAATGCTATGAGTCAACTGAGCACCAATTTGTCATTTCTCAGCATAAGCAGATTTTGCCTTCTTCCAGGTGTGTTTGCTAGGATCAGCACTGATCTAGATTATCTGTTCTGGCAGCCTGATAGCACCCACCAACACTTAGCCCACAAACTTTACCAGTAGTTGAATGTTGGGGCTAATAACCCCACAATTTAGTGGCTGCAGGCTGTTCTGTTTGATTGCCAATGGTTGAAAAACGTACTTATCCTTGTCTTGTCAAATGGAGCAGGATTTATCCGATAATCTAACTACAGTTTTATGACAAAATAGTCTTATTTGTAGCTGCCTGGGGATATAAGGATGAACAAGTACAGCAAATAATATTTAATCACTGGTAGAGTATGTGAATAGGGTAGTTTCTACAAAATCCCTGTGTGATACTTACTTTTAGTTTTATACAAAATGAAGCAGAACAAGCCCTAATAAGAGTCAAAAACTTTTGAGAAAAATTTTGCATCATGGCTTTGTTCAAAATTGCAACATTAGCTTCAAATTTTTCAATGTAAAACTAAAACCTAGTGAAACTAGAAGAAACAATCTGTTAAAAAACCTAGCTCAGTTGCTCTGTGTAATTTTACAAGTTGTTTTCACCTGTTTAAATTTTTCCTGTTTTGCAGTGTATTCAAATAGTTTACTATAGTTTGAGGTTTTTTTAATTAAAAAATGGCTTCTCGGGCTTTTTGACAGAAGAATAGTTAAAACTCGTTTCTACATACTCTAATTGAAGGAAAATCAAAGTTATTATAAGCTCTCATTTTAATTTTTAGAAGTAGTTAGTTTTTCTTTTTGAGAAACTAGAGTCAAATACCACATTTTTATTTCAGCCAACACTACCCTAAAAACAGGGACATATTTTTCTTGAGATATAATTGATTTAGAACTGCAGGATGTGGCTGTTTGGAAGGAAAAATAAGAAAGTGTTGCTATTTCACTAGTTAGAAAGAGCAAAGAAAGACCATTTTGTATGAAAGTCTCTGAGGGAAAGCTGAAGCTAATGAAAATTTCTCAGGTTGCAATATCTTTTTTTTCTTTCCTTTTTCTTTTTCTTTTTTTTTTTTTTTTTTTTTTTTGGACTGCAAGCAGCTCAAAACATTTACAAGAGATGTGGCAGACAGGAATTGCTCAGTTTAGAAGCACCCTCCAAAACAGGGAAAATGTTTTAAAAAACTACTCTTAGGCTAGCCTAGAAAAGGTGAACTAAAATTCTTTCTTTCCCCTTATGCCTAGGAAGTCTGGGAGAAGAATGCTAACCACTGGTCTGTAGCAGTGTATCCTGATTTCTGATCATTTATATTAAAGAAAAATCCCCATTTCAGAGAGAGATCAAGACTGTGTGAAAGTAGAGAGTACCACACCCCTCAAAAAAAGGTAAGGAAATGTTTTTCAGATGATCCTTTAACACTGTAAGTGTCGGCGTTATTTAACAATTCATTAAGTAGAAGGCAGAAGCGAAAATGTAGATAATAACTGAATAGTAAAGTATTTATTTTAACCTGCATGTTCTAACTTGTAAACAGAAAAGAGATCTTTAGCATATTCAAGGAAGAATGTAATGCACGGGTTACTTGGAACTACATTTTGTGTAGCTTTTGACTATATTTTGGAAAAAAGAAAACCAGTACTGAACACAACAGCAAATATTTTCTTTCATTTTGACTACTGAAGTTATTCTTAGTCTTGTGAAGATTTATGTCATCTCCAGCCTACTAAGCAACTCTCGTTTTGCTAAGACAGATGTACAGCATGTTTGTAGAATGCTGCCACTGGGAATTAGTGCTAAGTAATAGTCCACCATTTAGGCTTTTATCAGAACAGATCTGCACTCTTTTCCTTTCTGCCAGGTTTTGGATTGATTGGTTAGTTGTAAAATATTTAAAACTCTACTTCCTTAGCCACTTCAGTTCTAACAAGTATTGGAAAAAAGCTGAAAACAGCTAAAATATACTGTATTGTGCATGTTTCTTATGAAAGTGAATGACAGCAGCAGAGGATTTTTTTCAGCTTTTTTTTTTTCTTTTTTTTTTTTCCCCTGGGAAGAACATTGGAATTGCAGATGATATTCTAGAGCAGCCATTCTGGAATGTGGTACCAGGGCAAATTCATCAATGACTTCATCTGCGAACGCCCTACCCTGCATTTCTGTAAAGCTGGGTTCAGTGGCTACCTGATGTAGAAATGCTGTCTTTGGTTTTGCATAAAACAATATGGTTCTGTAATTCAAAGTTATTTATGTGGTTTAGAGAATCTGTCCTGTAAATTAACAAAGACTATTTGTTAACTAAAAGTCCTGCCTTACTTGCCAAAATGTATGTTTAACTGGTGTGTTATGTGTCAAGAAAATGAATGATAAGCAGATATCATTGACAACTCTTCTGAAATGATCAGCTGAAATACACTGGCTTGTTGATAAGAAAAAAGGTTCTGTTTTCTTGAGACAGTCATAGTCATGAGGACATTTTTCCACCATAAAAACCCACTACACCTCAGCTGAAGGTACACAGGTCCTTTTGAAATAACAGTTTGTGAGCTGTTGTCTGTTAACATATTATGGGCAGGATATGTTCTTATTTTTTCAAAGCAGGAAGGTACAAAGTGTTCCACCACCAATGGAAAGTGCCCTGTGAATGCAGGATGCTTCCCACCTGCTCTCTCTAACCTCATATTTCCATGCCACTTGTGTGTAAGGATTACAGATTCTGACCTATCTTCTGTTTCCTTTTAATAGACTTAATTTTTGCATGCAATATGGCAGTTTTCAAATAGCACTTTTTATACTTTGCCAAGTCAAATACATTACCTATTGGCTTAAAATACAAATACTCAAAGAGCCGTCTAAGAGGGTGATCAGTTACAATATCATCTCCAGATTGGCTAATACAAGTTTCATAAAGTATGCAAGACACACATTTCTATATAGAATTTGCATATAAATTTTCTTGCAAGAGAATTAAAGCTAGGTTTTTTTCTGACAATGTTCTTTTGTAACCCACCCCCATATCCCGTTTTTAGAATATTCTGCTTTTTACTGCAGAAAACAGGACCAAAGCTTTATTGGGAAATAACTTTGAGTATGAGTAGAGATTTTGCTTTCTCCATATGATTCTCTTTGTTGTACATAATTTGTAAATGTTGTATTAGTCATTTTTTGAATGAGTTTATTGAAGTCTAATATTTTATTTGTTCTAATACATACATTTTTTTTCTAGCTCATTCTACTATTTCACATTTTCTAGGTTACCGTGCTTACAGCTTCAGACTCATATTTATTGGTGACCCTGTCCGGTTTCTCCAGAGGCTTCAGTTTTCCTTTAAGGCACACTTTTTATTTTAATTCTTCAAAAAAAGTGGGAGAATAGGAAAACCTTTGTTCTTTTATGTGCTATTAAAGTTTCTGATTTCATTTCTGTTATCCAAAGCTATTTCCCCCCCTTTATTCCCTTAATTTCTTGTTTTCCTTCTTTTGCCTCTCTTGTTCTTTATGTTTACCCAATTTCAGATTTTCTAATTATAATAACTGATGACTAGGGATACATTTGGCTGTGCTCTTTCAGTCACCTTTGTGGAAGTACAAACTGCAAGGATTTTATGAAATGGGTCACTGTGCAATAAACAGCTACGCAAAAAAAATCTATTTCCAACTTCTTTGTCTCTTCCGTGACTGAGGAAGAACAACGGAGAAGATGACATGAGAGTTGCAGCAATCTGAAATGATGTTTACAGTTCCATGGAAAGTATTTTCTGATATGCAATTAACTAATTAGTTCAGAATATCACACTGTCTGCAGAGCCACACAGAACTTTGCAGCAGGAGTTGAAAACTCTGGTGATCAAATCCATCTGCTGATCATGGTAGGGCAAGAATTACAGGACTTGCACAGTAAAAGTTCTAAAGATTTTGATTATCTAAAAACTAAGCTGTAAATATCAAATACTTCTTTCACATATCATCTAGGGAATCTACTGGTTGCGTATATTTCTCTCGGTGGCCAACATACAGGGAATTGGAGGCTACCAGCTTGTGAGTCTAGGTGTTAGTCCTCCTCTTTCTAAGAGCTGTGGGATTGGCATCTAATATTTACCAAGCTGGCAACCTGTAAGCTTTTGGAAGTCGAGAGGGCTGGGGTTTTGTTATTATTACTTACAGGGAAGTGGGAGGGCAGTAGGTAGATCTGTTATAATGTGGAAGCTACACCAGACAATTTTGGGATCACCAAGAGAGCCTGGAGAGAGTGAAGCAAATGGCACAAGCTCCTGTAGAGAGTTTTCCTTTGAAAGGTAACACTGCCACAGTGAAGAACAGAGTTATTCTTTATCACCTTGCTTTGAAATAATGGTAAGACAACTATAAGTAAAACAGCAAACAAACAAAACAAGTTGCTACGTCACATTTTTCATGTTCCTTAAGCCTCTCAATATATAACCCTCACGAGTTAACTTTCTGCTCTGTTTCCCCAGGAAGCTATCCAGTGTGCCAAAACTTGTCTTGATAATTTTGCAAGAATAGTTTTGTTGTGCTTTCACTTCCCTTGGATAAGCTGGATGGTGTATCTACGTTTTTGAGTCTTTGTACTTAATACAGAGTAAGAGCTTTAAAAAAATGGATATAATAGCTTCTAAGGCAGAGCTAATTTTTGTGTAATTATTTGACTGCAGTAGTATTGTTTGGTTCTAATTAAATATGTTTCTTTATTTTAAACTAACAAGTTATAATTGAATTGAGGTTTTTGTTCCTAGTTAGATTCAATAGTTCCAAGCAAGATTTCCCTGGTCACCAGAACTATTTTGGAGCAGCTTATATCTCAAAATGGGGCCAAACTGTGAAACTTGCCTGGTTCTTGAGTTCTTTCAATGTGTTCAAAATTTCTAACGTCAAGTCAATATTTTCACAAGGCCAGGGACCATGTTTGCAAAATTTAGATCAATTTCTGTTTGGATTTTTATTTTGGTGGTCCTGCTGATGACAGGTGCTTATGAAATTAATCCAGGTTTAGTTAACCTATAGGCGACATTCTTTTGATTTCTTCTATGCTGAATTCTGAGAGAATATCAATAAAGAGTACTGTGGGCAAAATTATCTAAGGGCAAAAGGTGATCTATATTTCCTCTAGTACTTTTAGAACTGGGCCAATGGAAGGATTCTCTGTGATTAGTTTTTGTATTGCTGCCCCTGCATTAGAGTTTTAATGTTTAAATTTGGATCTTGAGAGTACTCAGGGTTGTAGGTTCAGGACAGGCAAAAACTAACAAAAATCCTGATTTGACTTTGCTGAAGTGGTGTTTATGTTTGTGGTGTCCTGCCTTAAGCATCCAGCAGTTGCTAAATAATCTTAGAAGCCCTAATTCAGGAGAAGAGATTCACATGCTTAATTCTAATATGATTTAGTGCTTCTCTGAGCTGGAAGCTCACTATAACCCTGGGCACTAGTGCCTGACTAGGATGGACAGAGGTAAAGCTCTTTGGGAAATTCAAAAAGGAAAAGCCACCCATGTAGATATCAGAGCTAATTATGATACGGCATGTTAATTTCAGTACTGGCAATGGACTGACTATCTGCTCTGTATTCAAAGATTTAAAATTCCCTGTGGCCTTCCTCCCCTCCATCTGAATCAATCTCTCTGTTGAAGTGCATCTCAGAGACTTGCACAGCTTTTAAAAAGCTGCCGGTGCATACCTTGCTATTTTTACTTCATGTTTCACTGCACTCCCTGAAATTCTTGGAGATCTGCGGTGTCCTGAACACGCAGTAGACAGAGATGTCTTCAAGACAAGGCCCTTCTTCAGCTCCATCATCTTTATAATTAAGAAGAAAGGGGAGCTGAACTCTTCTGTTATGGTTGGATAATGTTTTCCACTGCAGGGTCCTGCTGAGGTTGTTAATTTTTTTTAACATGACTCAGGATAAAACAATGTCATATACATCTGTTTTGTATCTTACTATTTTTCCATACTGCGTATGTTATTGTCTAAAAGCAAGACTTCTTCCCCAAAGAAGAATGGTTCTGTAAATGAAGAAAAGTATGAAAAATATTTAACCCATAAGCAAGTTTCACTAAAAAAAAAATCTTCAAGAACTTTTAAGCTGTTATTTTAATCTACCTATATGTTTTACAGAAAGACAGATGCTGTAATTTTAATGGCTATCGTGCTAGATCTGGAAGATATAATGTGCCATCATAATACTTTCACTGCCTGTGTTACAGAGGAGTATCTTTTATTGAGCCTATTCATGTAGCTGTTTACTCCTTAGTGAAACAAAGTATGGAAAATATGCAACTAGATAATGTAATTTGCAGAAAATAATTTTCTGTAAAAAGGTTTCTTTTTGTACTTTTACATCATTCAGGTAGCCAATACAGTGCTTTATACTATAATACTGTTCCTTATAGTGTTTGATATAGTGTTCGTGTATGGCTCTGTATGTTTAGAAATACTGCAAATATTACTTAAAATATTAATTATCTAAATGCATAATACTATTAGTTGTTTTCATTAGTAATCAGAAGAAGGAATACAGACAGTAAGACAGAAAACATGTTCTGCACAATGTGACTTTCCTGTTACAGGGCTCTGCAATTCATTGGAAGTGTGACTTACTGGTGCTGCTGCATTTTGTTATGAAGCACAGCTATAATTTTCACATAATAAAGATTGTATAATGTAGCTACTCTTGTACTCTCACAATTCTGCTACTACATAGTTACAAAGAAGCCTAAAATGTAAGATGTTTTACTGCAAGAACAATGATTTAAAAATAAGGGAATCTTAAACTTGTGTTTTATTTCAAAATCTCACTGGTTACATAAATGTGTTGTGCTGTACTTCTTGTTTCAGTAATACTTGAAAAACAAACAAACAAAAACCACCAAAAAACATGGCTGCAGCTGAAAGGGATACTAACCAAAATATTCACTCTGAGGTATTGAGTATTGATGATTCAGGTACTGTAAAAATAAACTGTTTTTTTGGTCATAAATTAAAGAGACAGAACACATTTTCATTTTATTTACAGAGGAAGCATCTTCTGAAAATTGTAGAGTTGGCCAGGCTGGTCTTCAAGTTCCTTCTTACTAAAGACGGGTCTCCCAGTGTCTTTCTGACATGGTCTGGAGCATATTTGATCGCTTGGGCTGGCAAGCTCCAAGTACTTGTATCAGGAGTCTAAGTTACAGTTTTTTACA
>NW_010115318.1:54172-84847 GCF_000699245.1 Pterocles gutturalis | reverse complement strand
GAATTTGATTTAGTGTTTTTTCCCTTTCTTCCTGTTCTTTTTTCCCTTTTCCCCTGCTATTTCGAGCTGTAGCAATGTTCAACTTAATTCTCATATTCTGTGAATGAAAGAGTCCTAGAAACCATCTCTAAGAAGCAATACTGTATTCAGTTTATTTTCTCTTTCCTCTATATAGTGTAGGAGTGTTCATTTTATTATATTTCTGAGTACCTTGTCAAGGTGAATGTTCTTGCACTTCATGTCTGTGCCCCGTTGTTTAATATACTTTATTGAGAAACTTTTCCTGATACTGAATCTAAACTTTCTCTCTGGCAACATTTTGTCCTAGAAAACACTTAGAGCATCCTGAATAGCTGTACTCCTTTTGTTCTATAGTCCCGCAGCAAAAATCAATGAAGTTTAGTACTGAAAGATAAAACTGTCTTAAAGGATTAAAAATATAATCATATCTATTCCCAAACTTATGGGAATTCCTCTGTTAAGCCCTAAAAAGGAAGCTGCCATAAGGGTGCCAGTGATGGAAAGGAATTATGGAAAACTAGATCATAAAGAAAACAATTATTTTAGGTTTCAGTTCAGGAAGTTGCTTGAAGATAAGTTAAACTGAATTCTCAGTTGGGGTTTTCGTGTCTTAGTTGCATACATCATTAATGAAAACAATACCATCTGTATATTTTATTTCTGATGAATTGTTATGAAATAGGCTGAAAACATCTTATTTTCCCTAGTCATGTTCTCAGCTGCCCTCACAGAAGCTAGCACCTTTCCAAGCAAACTGGCCTAGCAATTTTAGAATTAACAAACCAAATAATACATTTTAAAAGATTGATACTTGAAAATGAAAGGCACTCATCATCACCAGCTTAAAAAATTTTAATTCACATTAAGTACATAAGAGAAATTTATATAGCCTTTGTCACATCTAGTCATAGCTGTAAATGGCCAAGCCTACAACTGAGTCAATTGAAAAAGAGTATGAATATGTATGAATTAAGAGATATTGAATATTCTTACTGAAATCTTAATTCTAAAAAGCATAAAATATTTCCTGTCTTGAAAAAAAGACCAAAGACTGAAATGCCTCTTACTCTGCAAAGAAATCTGAACTATGTTGAGGATTAGTTACAGAAGCAGAAGAAAACAGTGTTTTCCCTGGCTTTAAAGGATTAATCTGTAGCATCTAAGTAAAAGTTAGGTGAGCAAGATCATCCAAGATAATTCCACCAGTGGTGTTTATCATATTAGTGCAACAGAACAGATCCAGGCTATTGAGCTCTTTTACGGCTGCTTGATTCTGCTAGTGGCAGCAAGGTGTATAAACAGTAGAAAGATTTTTTGTGGAAAAGACCTTGTGTTAAAATAGATGGTTGAGCTAATTATGAAATGGGTGTGGGGATTTTTAGATGCCTGCAGTAAATTACAATTTCTCCTTGTGGTCTTAAGAAGTTTGGTAGAACTGTGCTATGGTAGTTCTTAGGAGTTAAACTACTGCTGAAAGTTGCCCCCCAAAAAGTCATCATACAAGCTCATGAACTGCTAGTTTTCTGCTATTTTCATGACCTTGGCTTCAGAAGTCCCCAAATCCACAAGGCAGTGATTTTAATCTATATTTAGGATTCACATGTAACTAATCTTGTTCAAACCCCTTCTGCCTCCTTATTTTCTTCTCCCTTCTTTTCCTTCTGTCAGCTCTTCATTCTCATCAGTTTGCCTTGAAGGCCCAGGGTGGATGAGTCAGTGATTCCAATCTGTATCTGCTTAGATAACAATTCCCTTTTAGGGATAGCAATATCATGCTTTAGCTCAGTAGGTAGTCATGCTTTTTGAATGACTTTGACATCTAGAACTTTCTTTTATTAGATACCGACTGCTGCACTCTTCTCTCCATTTCAGAAAAGCATGATCTCTGGGGTCTTTTAAAAAACAAATAAAACAAACCCAGCTCTTGACTGCACAAATATTACCAGTTCAATGATGACTCAGCCTGGTTTGATCTTGTGTTGATCCCTCACTTTCCTTTCTTGTCCACTCGTCAGTTGTCCATCTTTGGTCACCTGAACATCCATCTCCTTGCCTTCCTGCCTCCCACCGGCCCTCTCCTCTGTGCTCCTCCTCCTCGCACTGGTACTGACAGACCACGTGGCACTGACAGTTTGGTCAGAAGCTCCCTCTGCTAAATAAAGAAGAGACTGCAGGTATCTGGAATAACAAAGGCTGAAAAGCCAAAATACCTGGTGAGAAGGAGATCCTTCCTGCTGTCACCACAGCAGCCCCTGAGTGATTGAGCAGGCACAAAATGCTTATGAAGCACCATAAATACCACCATTGGTCCATGCTCTGGAAATCAGGGGTCTCTCCCCTGGGGGGGAGTGAGAAGGGACGGAGCACTTGTCTCCCTCGTTAGCCCTGTCTTCATCTATAAAGCCAGGAGAAAGCTGGAAGGGGAACACACGATGGTATTGTTCCGTGTTCTTTTTTTCTAATCAGCCAAGGTATTGAAAATGCTTCTGTCTCTTTAAAATGGTGTGGTATTTTGTGCTGTGACTACTACTGAACGTGAAGTTATTCAAGTGAACAGAATAACTTTATGTGTGCTGAGGTGTGAGGTGACCTCATTATTCCTAAGTCTCTTCCTGTTTTGTAGCACTTCTTATTCAGCTCTACTCTTTCAGCTGCTCGAGTGTTTTTATTTCTGCTCTGGTTGTGTAACAGAAATTTTTTGAGATGTCAAAATCACAGCAACATAAGTTGGTTAGTTGAGCCAACCTGATAGAAATGTAGCTGCTCTTGGATAAGACAATAATGGAGTAAGATTAAACAGGGTTTGTGGCTTAATAAGATAAGAAGCAACACTTGCCGGTTTTATTTTGATGCAAGGCTGTTGATTAGTACAAAAGATGCTTCTTTCCAAACCAGAGTTCTGCTAAAAGCATTTTAAAAAATCCCCACTTTTGTCTTTGCTTGCACAAAGTCAGGGCTTCAGAGAGGTGTTGTGATGAAAAATCAGGTAAACTGCCTTTCCTTGTTTGCCTTCAGAAGAGCACATCAAGGGGAGTGCTGGTAGCCACTTGGCACTCGGTGCTCACACCAGGGCAGAGGTGCACATCGCTGGGGAGATGCTGCTGCCTTCAACCCTTGGTGTTTTTGCTGATGCTGAGGACTTTGCTGTTGAGACTGTTTATCTGGAAATGGGACACCTTCCCACTTGTAAGGAAATTAAAAAATTATTTCTCAAAGTTCACTTGGGGCAGCAGGCAGCCTTGTTGGGCATTTCCATTTTTGTTTGTTTGAAGAAGCAGATTCGAGGTGGATGACTGCAAATGCCACATACTATCAAATTTGTTATGGTAACTTGAGAGTTTTTTTCTGTTTGGGCCTCTGACATTTAAGGGACAAATCAGAGACAAGAGTCTAGCTATGTTGCTTGAGTGCTCTATTGCCTCAGAGTAGTTCGTGTGGGATGTGTTTTATCTAAATAATGCATCCCATCTTTTGTATCGTTAGCCACCCTTCAGAATCTCCCTGGCTTCCAGTGAAGTCATTTTTGCCTGGTTCATTGTCTGCCACTCTCTTTCACTTGATTTACTAGCTTTAATATCTCCACTGACTGCGTGTAGCTTGGAGCACCTGGTAATCTGGTAATCCGTAGGTTTTTTAAACAGCAGGTAAATTTGCTGACCAAGTGTGTTTTCTGAGTTGAAGATCTAATGCCCATGACAAATCTATGGTTGCATTAATAACCTCTGATATCTACAATTACATATGACAAGGTTTCAGTGATCCCACAACCCTGATTTCCTGTTGAGTCTGAAATAGGTCAAGATTAAATATGAAGAGGGGACAAACATTTTGGTTTGGCATCAGCGGATGGCATCGCTGCCAATTCAATGGTGTGAATTATTTAATTATTCTCTGGAGAAAAACAAAACATAAAAACAAAACACTCCATGTGCCTAAATTTTTGTTGGATTTGACACAAAATGGAGTTGTTTGGGGAATAACTATGACCTTTCAAATGTATACTGGATTCCACTCTTCACCTATTAAAACCTACTTTCCTGTAAGTTATTTGGAAAAAAAAAAAGCTTTATGTTTCTCTTTCAACTTTTACTACACAGAGTTTAATTTTGTCACTTCATCCTTTAATCCTTTACATT
This sequence comes from Pterocles gutturalis, assembly GCF_000699245.1. Taxonomy (NCBI): domain Eukaryota; kingdom Metazoa; phylum Chordata; class Aves; order Pterocliformes; family Pteroclidae; genus Pterocles; species Pterocles gutturalis. The sequence goes on along the minus strand of NW_010115318.1, from coordinate 80,690 downwards.
TAATGTCTCTGTGTAAGAAAAGCTTGTGTTTCAATTTTCATCCCTGCTTAAACAGAGAAGGGCTGTGACACTGGTGGAAGGCAGTTTGGGCGTGACTGAGATAATGCTGGTATTAGGAAGATACAGAGAGAGTGGTTTCTACTTCTTCATTTTAGGATTGTCCATCGCTTGTCTTCATGACTGTTGTCTGAGTGATGCTGTTCCTCAGCTGCTGTTATGAAAAGTCATTTGGTAACCTTGTGTGATGATTAAACACTGTTAATTGTCCTCTGCTAGGAGATTGTTTCATGGTCATTCATCCATCTCCAACTTTGATGCTAGATTAGATAGTCCCTCTAAGAGGTGCCTCTTGACACCTATGCTTTTCAGTATTGTAACGTTCATCTGTTGGTCTCCAAGTTGGATCTCAGGGATCTCTGGAGGGATGCTAGAGCTAGTGTAGTGCTGTGAGAGGAAGGCTTGAAGGGGCTGGGTGAAGTGATTCATTTGCTTCAGGGAATTTTGTTCTGTCAGCTGCTGGAGTGGAGGAAGCAGCCCTTTTGGATAGGTTAAAAAGGCATACATTTTGTCAGACCAGAGTAGTTTCATCTTTCTATTATTGTTCTCTTCTTTAGCTGTTTTTAATTAAAAATTAAATTGGGTGAAAGTCACTCTCTTGGCTCCTGAGAATGTTTCATTAATGAAATAAAATGTGTCCCTAAAGAAAGCAGTCACTGAAGTCATTATTATACATAAGTCTTGATATATCTACCAAAAAAAATCCGTGTGAGATACTTCCGAGGAGAAAACGACAGGAAGATATTGCTCTCAAGTTTTATTTTATCTTCTCTCTTTTTCAGTTCAATCCCATTTGCCTGTGTTTTGGGGAAATGATTATGTATGTCTGTATTTCCAGTGCTTAGCAAAATGAGGCTACTAAGCAGCCTGGGATTCTTAAATGTTCTTAAATTGTCCAAATTAATAATATATTTTTAATTGACTTTACAGAGGGAGATTTAAGAAATCAGGTATTATTGAATGCACTATGTACAATAGATTTAATTAAAATTTTCCTCTGTTAAAGACTTTATCTTACTGACTTCAAAAGGCTCTATAATTGATATGAAAGTACCAAGGACCTCTGCTTAAACCAGAAGATAACTGTACATTTATTTGGGTTCACATTAAGAAAGTACAATCTTTCTCCAGATCCTGAGTTTTATGAGAAGCACTTTTTTGGTCTAAACATATTTAGGATTTGAAAGCCTGAGTTTAGCCACCTGTTTCTGGCCTTTGAGTAAAACTTCTAAGACGTGATTTCGAACAAACACCATGCAAGAATTGAAAAGACAGCATTAAAACATGAATTTCCTGTAAAGGATTTTACTGCACTGTAAGCTACTTGGTTCCCAGGAGATGTGAAAATTAGACCACCCATTTGTATGCCAAACTACAGGTCTGGGAGGCCAGCTTTACGGGATATATTTTCCCTTAAATCCTGGTTGCAAAGATCTATTCGTGGAAGACTGTCACCTCTACAAAAGGAACTACTGGAGACACGGGAAGTTTTATCTGGAGCACAGAGAAGTACTGTAGTAGACTTTGGCTTAGCCTGTGTCAACTGAGAACTGCATGATGAAGTCTTTTTTAGGTTTTGTATTCAAAACTTTATTGCTTTCTAAGGGGGATTTGCATCATTGTTGCTTCTTTATGACATTAATATTGACTGCTTAATGCTTGTCTCCACTTCATGGTACTATAGGATGCTTCAGAAAACACTAGTGTCTGGACTTGGAAAACGCAGTCTCCAGACTTCATGGCAGTTATTGACATTAAAATGTTCATGTAGAGTTAAAAACATAGATGATAATGTAATGACAGGATTTTTCAGACTTTTTAAAAACCACAGCTGTTTTTCATAGCGCATATAAAGAGTCACCTAGTATTTATTCCAGGTATACTTTATTGCCCCTGTGGAAAAGGTAAGCTATTTTTGGCTTTGTAGCTGGGGAAGACTGAGCAAAAAGCAGTTAGGTCAAGTAATGTACCAAATGAATATCGCATGAAAGATGAGCCAGGAGGTCTTAGCTATCAATGTGAAATCCCCTTGGTTCTTGCTAGTTAAAACCTCCCTTAGCACTTTCCACAGTGCTAAATAAAAACAGAGTGCTGAAATATGTGCTCAACTTGATTTGTAAGGCTGTTCCTACAAGCTTGCTACCATGTTACAATATGTCTTTCAGAGTTCTCTTAAAAACAACAGCAAAAAAAAGCCAAACAAACCTTTCTCTTTGGTGATTTTATGGCTTTTGTTTCTTCCTCAGAGAAGATCAAGTCTGGAGTTTCTCTGACTTCGTCTGAAATTGTAGGCATGATCAATTTGTTTAAGAAACCTTGTAAGTACTTGACTGATTCTGTAGATTATGGAGCACATGATGTCCTGTCACTCGAAAGCTCACTGTTAAGTTTTTGTGGCTTAGTCTGGAGTACTTTCAGCGGGGAGCTGGCTGAGGGGGGGATATGCTGTGCTTATTGTTTTTTAAGCAGGAGCTGCTGCTAACGTGTGTGCTGCTTTTGTCCATTTTTATGGCAGTCGTAATGAACAGCGTATGTGTGAAGCGGAGTCAAATCCACACCAAAGTGGTTATTCTGGTTTATGTTTTTGCAGGTAACTCCCTGTGGCATCACTGGGAGCTATCTGCGCCACTGGGGGAAACTTGACTAAACCCCCAGTTTGTGTTATGTCAGATGTTGTGCTTTACTGTACCTTTTGAGATGGTCCTTTTAATTCATGAAAGTTTAGAAGTCATGGATTTAAATTCTGAAGTAAATAGAAAAGCATGTGCTCACTTAGGATCATCCCAATTAGTTTTCGAAGTTGTCAAAAAGTTTGCTATTTTTAAAGCTTACTACTGTAGTTCTAATTTCAATAGATTTTCCTATGCTAGTCGTTAAATATTATCTTTCAGTTGCACTGATACTAACTCACATTATTTATTTTGATTTCCTGCATTGGATTTGCAGAGATTATTTGGCAAATTCAGAATTTGAGTTAAACAATGCAAATGGATGATGCAGTATTAAGTTTGTACCTAAGTGTAAATACCAAGCATGCTATCAAGCAGTGGTGCTGGATTAATGTGGTGTCCTTCTGTTCACCTCTTTGTTGGTGAGGTTTTGGGGTTTGGGACTTTTGGGGGGGTGGGGTAGGAGGGTTTTGTCAAAGTTTTTATAATGAACAGGATTTGCTTTCTTCATGAGATGATGGTTAACATCTTAACATGACAAAAGCTTTAGTCTGTTTTCAGGTTTCCTGATTATTTGTCTGTTCCAGTTCAGAAGTAAATAGTATCTCTGTCTCCACTGGATGGTATGTTCCACATGAGCTTGTGCTACTGAAAAGGTATTAAGAGGTGAAAAGGCTCTTGCTTGATTCAGTGACTGCCCTTCAGAATAAGGCGTGAATTCCCCCTTTGACTGACCACCAGGTCAAATGCTCTACCAGGGAAAGAAAGGAGACGGGCGGGAATGTAAAAAAGCGTTTACTTCTCAGCAAGTTATTTAATCATCTCTAACTATGGATCTAAAGGATGAAAGAAGTAACAAGACTTACCTTGCATGAACTATGGAGGAATTCATGTAGGAAGAAGAGACAAATATTTGAAATACCTGGCTAGCTCTCTGTTGTCATCTGTTAATAATTCACATGGCCCTTTCATTTACATTTTGTTGAGAAAAACTGAGTAGGCTTGAAATATAAAGAAGCTCTTAACTTCCTTTGTGAAGGAGTGGGAGTACAGCGTGTCCATTCAGTACAAAGAAAAGAATTTACTTGTGTGACGTTTTCAGACTTTTTTAGTTTCCTTTTTGTAGGCAACTTCACCAGTGGCACTGTGGGAAGGAAACTGTTTCTCATGTGGCTTTTACACTTGTGTTAGCTATTACTAGTTAAGTCATAACTGAGCTGCAAATTCCAGACCCAGACTTTTGCAGAATTTGGTCCCCGCTTTTGTAGAAAACCATTTGCTCTATAATGACCACCAAACAAAATTTTGCATCACTGTCTTGTCTTATACTGGCTTTTGTGGTCAATCATAGTATAGTACTACTGTAAAGACTTGGAAATCTCTGGTGGCCAGATGTGGGGGATGAGGCTGATTCAATGTCACGTGTGTCTTCTCTGAAAGTCCCAGTTGCTGTTCTAGGAAGCCTGTGTCCACAGCCACCACCTCCTTTAACAGAAAAAGGTTTGGCTAAAATATATTTGTTTATCTACGGGTACCTGTGTTTCATGGATAGGATTGCAAGTAGAAAGGCAGAGAATATCTGCAGTTTGCCAGCCTTCTAGGTGAGGTGAGTGATGACAATCTTGCATGCCTTGGTGGTCTTGTTTGCAGAACATGCTTCAGTGCTTCTGTGCTAGGGTTTTATTTTGCCTGTGTTTTCAGTCCTTTTTCTGTCCTAGTGTGTGCAATGGTTTCTGAACTCTCTCACCCAAAATGAGAAAGCTTTGAAAATATTATACTATTAAAATCTTGTTGGTAATATCTTACTTTGGATATTTGTTTTTTTCTGATTCCTTAAGAAGCATACAATTTACGTAGAAGATAAGTATTACTTATCTTACTTTTGCATAAGCATTAGCAGAACACTAAAAATGATAATGTGAACACATGTATACATCTGTAAGTACTCTAGATAAGACAGAAATGCTTTTAACATATGGAATATGAAGTTTGAATAGCTCATGGGTGGAGACAGCCACTAATTGGCCAACCCAGTCATTTGTAGCGAAGGCATTCGTTATTTCTGTTTTATAAGATTTCTTCCTAGTTCTCTTTCAGAAAAATGGGAATGCATGGTCTGACTGCCTGTCCCTAAGGGTCAAGACTGAATTTCAAATTACTCCTCTGCTGCTTGAGCAGACTGGCTGCTGTTGGAAATGTGACACTCAGTGAAGTAGAATTCTTGTCTGCACCAACCTTGCCATGCCTGCATTCATTTTTCCTAATTACAAAACAACTTACACTTGATGAGTTGCAATTAATCAGTACTTTTTGCATTGCTACGCATATAAAATTATAATTTCAGTAACATGCTTCATGAACTAATTAGAGATCTTGCCCCAGTGTAATTGGGAGACTTCTGTCCTCTAGTTTATTGGTTTCTTATTAAATAGTGAGATTAAAATCTTGTCTCCTCACTCTGAAGATGCAATCTCTTTGTGTTCTTCTCCTATGGCAGACCTCATTTAATTCTTATTCTGGAATGCTGTTTCCCTAAATGAGATGTTGTCTTTAGCTTTGTCCCATTTCACAGTACAGTCTGAAGCAGGGATGACCAGCTGCTCTGTGGCTGTGTTTGTCCCATCTGACTACTCAGGTGCTGGAGGATAATAAGAGGCTGACTCTGCAGAGGGTGCTTGAGGTATCCTGAAGAACAGGTACAAACAAACCTTACCAGTCTGATGGCATGGTCTAGGAAGGCAAGGTATTCACAGTGAGGTCAGGTCCTCAAAACTTACTTGCTCTGATCCAGAGCTCAATCCAGGGGAAGAGAGCAGAGTTCTGCAAGGCTGCCTTGGTGGCTGTGCCCTTGCCCATCAGCAGCTTGAGGGGCTTACAGCTGCCTTGCTTTTACCCACTGTGGATCTTGAAGCAAACACTAATCTGTTTTAATTAAAAAACAAAGCAAAACAAGCCCCTTTCTCTGTTCAATTTTGGCTTGTTCTGCTAGAGGCCAAGTAATGCAGGGGATGACTCTGCATAAATGACCCAGGACCGAGGTCTCTGGAGCTGCTGCTTGGGTTCCTGTTGTGCTGTGAGTGAGCACTGTGTTTCCACTGTGGCTGCTAAGGGTGACAATCTTTGGGAGAGTTTCTTTCACTGGGGGTTCTGAGGACTTTTCTACAGGCAGTTTTTGTGGCAGACAGTATAAGCAAAAAACCATCTGATGTTACAAGGGAGGTAACATGCATTGCTGCCTTCTTGTCCTTCTCTGAGAGGTAACTTCTTGCAGGAGTTCTCACAGCTGTCCTTTCTGCCCTCTTCCTTGGTCCTGCTTAAATTTCTGAACCTTTGATTAAGGGGCTTTTGGCCTCTTTTACAGTGATGTGCAGAGCATGTGGTGTCCATGCAGGAACGAGCTGCTGTAAGTGCTGCCAGGCTGGAGCACTTGCCAGCCAGCGAGGCTTACAGAGAGGTATCAGTTGCATTGATGTACATGTTGCCAAGGCATCTCAAAGAGGAACAGTTACAGGCAGATAACCTGCTTCAGCTTCTATCCAGTGTCCCCCTCCACGTTGCTCTGTGCTTTTGGAAGAACTTAGTAATAATATTATTGTATTTTTAAAAGCTGATCAAATATTTTTTACTACAAAATGGTGAAATCTCACTGATTTCTTATTCCCATTCTTTGACTAAGTGGTTATCCAGATGCTATTTGCATTACCTTACTATTCCTGGAGCTTTAGGATACAATGTGCGTAATTCCCTTTTGGGAATCTGTTTACCAAAATCAAGTACGTGTATTTGAACACCTTTTGGTCATGTGTCTGACTGTGGTTTCCAACCTGGCACCTTCAATTTTGTCCTTTGGAGGCTGAAGTAAGTAGCAGCTGTCTTCCTGTTAATGAATATGGGTATATAATGCCAGGTAGCTGTATGTGTTCTTTACAGGTTTTTCTTCCACATTCGTCAGTGATCTGCAATATGTAAGTACACGATAAATTTCATATACAGAAACATAAGTGTTTGTGCTCATCTTAATTTAGCATTTGCTGGAATGTGAATTCTCAGGCAGTACAGCAGATTATTTGTCATTAGATAATTTTCAGTTTACAGTCTGAAATACTTACACCTGTTTGTGTGAGTCAGTCAGCCAGAGATACAGAGATAATACTACAGATATCTGTAGTATTAACTGTGACTAAAGCAGATAGATAGAGTTGTATTTTTTCAGAGGAATTTTTTCTGCCAACAGACTATGAACAATCCATATCCTTGCATATATGTCACCTCTCTACCATCAGGTGGAGACATACCTGATAAATCAAGTCAGGCTGAAAAACAGAAGATTTGGAGAGTCTCCTGTTTTGCTGTGATGCTGTGTTGTTGTGCATTTTACAGTTTGGCTCCAAATAATTTACAGCAGAAAAGCGGGAAAAGGAAAAAGGGGCAGTGGTGTTTCTCTTGAGATTGAGACATACCCTCTGGTGAAAAAATCCTGGAGAAATGTTGCTGTGTTGGCACTGAAATGTGTTCCTGCACCACAATTGGCAACTGGCATTATTCTTTCTTCCATATAATATGTGAGACTTAGTCTTACAAAGTGAAGAAGAGGGGATGAAGGCGTGGGAGGAGCCTGAGCTTACACTGTGCAAAGTTTCCTTCATATAACTGACAGTGCTGTCGTGTCATATACCTAAATTAAAAAGCTCTTTCCTCTGACTGTCCTGGGTGGGTGTTACTGGGCATATGGCTTTTGAGCTCTAGCTCTGCTGTTTAAAGCAGTATCAAGATTAGCACAGTCATTTAGAGCATCTGGATTTTTCCAAAAATGCAGTAGGAAACCTGGTATGGGGATCTGGGAATCTGACAGAGGGCCAATGGAGCACTGACATGACTTTTCTCTTCACCTAGAACTTTTGCCTATAAATGTTAATTTTCCCTTTCTGTACGCTGGGATTAAAAAGACTGCCCACAATGCAAAGCATCAACTACTGTTGTTTCTGTACTCACACTTGACAAATCTTACAGAAATGATCATGTGACTTCAGAAGTGCAACCTGGATTTGCTTTGAGATGCTTCACAGTATCTCAGCTTCGAAATGTGTTAAGGAGAGAGAGGTGTGCATCTCTTGAGGCTAATTGGTCATATAATGGAAACTGATTATTTTTATAAACTTTTCTTTTGGCTTGTTTATTATTTTTGTGCTGTTACAATTCTTTCAAACTTGCATGTGCTGCTGTAACTCTGGGTGGTGCTTTACAGAGATGGAAAAATACTGTTTCAGCCACTGAACACTTGTAGTCTAGATAAGAACAGATAGTAGGCAAGTAAAAAAGGTTAAAACTAAATGAGTACTCACCTCTCTCCTCTGCCCACACATTTGCTCTCTGCAATTTCTTTTACAGTGATTGCTTTTGGGCCTTGAGTTTCACAAGTGGAGCCAAGGTATCAGACGAAGGAGTGTCTAATGCAGGGTGGCAGGAAGCCTACGGTGTGAGAGAAACAGTTAGGGAAGGGAGCTAAATACAGTTTGTTTAGCATGGGCTTCCCCTGAATCTCGTGAATTTCCCATAACTGAACAGGCAGGGTAACAATTTCTGTACCAAGCCACTTATAGGGATCCAAAATGTGCTTCAGCACCTGGGAAACAAGTGTTCAGAGATGCTGAAATGGACTCTCATGATCGATGCTTGGCAGTCAGACCCTGGTGTTAATCAGTGCCAGGTGCAGAATTTCTGTTTCTTGCTCTTGTCTCAATGCCAGAAGGCAGCCTGTACAAGTGACATTTTCTGGAGTGATGCTGCATCAGGAGACGTTGCACTTGGCTAGTCCCCTGGGCTTTTATGGCTGCTGTAGCCCCCCAGAATACAACAGACACAACCTGGTCTCCCAGTGTCCTTCCAAAGCTTATAAACTGCGTAGTTGAGTATCTTTCATTCTAGGGTCCATGTTGATGTCATATCCTAGAATCTACAATGCATTAATTTCCCTTGGCGGTAGTTATATTTAACCACCCTCACCAGCACAGGAAATCTCACGCTTTGCCTGGCCACCTGAGTCCTCTCCATTCTGCCTTGTTCTGGCACATAGTAAATGGCAAATAAATTCCAGGGTGGGTAGGTGATGTTGGAGACAAAGTGACATCCCCTCCCTCAGTGAAGTGTAATCATGTCCAACTTGTATGGCTAAATCCAATGTATTTCACCAGGTTAGTGGTGATAATGCTTTGTAATCTCAGCACAGTGAGATGGTGTGCGATTAGCATGACCAGTTGCATCCTGGCCTGGCAAATCCTTGCCTGCAACTGAAACAGCATGAGAATAGGAAATAGGTTTTTTTATCTTTATTCCCACTGCCTAAAGGAAGGAAGATATTTTTAAAGGAAATGTCTGGCTGTCCTAGTTCAGGAACAGAAAACATTGTTCATTTGTGCAAAGGTTTTTTGATATTTGAATTATTTTAGATATTTTTAAAATGTTTAGGTTTATAAATGCTTGAGTATCATCTTTTTTATGGCTGCTTCTCTTTTGTTCTTTACATTTGCCTCTTCATGAGTAACTAATTTTCTTCTATCATCATAAAATAGAATGGATAGGGGGAGTTTTCCCTTAGCATCACAATAATAGCTTGGGTTTTTCCATTTTGGTGATACAGATCTTATAAAGAACCCTTTCTTGATATTTCTATTTGCAATATTTATGCAGATACACTACTTGGCTGACATTTAAAATAGCACTGCTTCTACTTATTAGTGTTTTATGTTAATAAATATTTTGAGTATTTTATTAGGTAAGTATTGTCAAAAAATCAGATGAAAAATATTAAAGAGGCTTTTATTTCTTAGATATTTATAAGGAAGTCTAAGCTATAAAATTTCATCAGATTTTTCAGAGTTTTCCAGACAATAAGCATTTCAAGTAATGTTCTGTTTTTCTGTTTTAATTCTGGAAAACAAAGGCAAACCATGATCGGCTCAATTCTTCAGTTGCTTTCAAATAGCAAGAACTTCACTGAAAGTATACAAATCGTATTGGTTTTGGTGTGTGTTCTTTTTCCTTCTTAATAAATAGCAACAAGGAAATATCTTCTTATTCTCTCTATTTTATTACATAAAGACAAAATGAGGAATTGAGTCAATTTTAAGCTCCTTCTCTAAAGCAGATCTAGTGTTTAAGAAAGTTGCCAGAACTTCAACCCTAAGACTTACAGTCCTCTTCCTGTAGCACAAAGGTCTTAGATACATCTTGTGTCAGTGCTTGGCCTGGGTGGTGAAGGCAACCCAGGCTGAGGGCTCTGGTGCAGATGTGGAAAAGCAGCTATGAGTTCCCTGTCCTGTCTTTGACTCTGCTCTGTGAAAAAGTTGCTCGATATTTGCCTTGTAGCTCAGCCAGTTGCCTGCTTGCCACATAAGGACAGATGATGAATAAGGAGTAACTAGTTAAGATTTGTAAAATGCTTTGAAGTTTGAAACACAATAGTAGTATAATTAGTGATTAATACTAATGATCAATTTTACATTTTTGTCTCCATGGTCTGTTTAACTGCTCACAATCTTGTTGCTGAAATTGCCGGTAACAGTGTTGGTTACGTGCTGGCTCAAGTGGAGCTTTTCTCTTTAGAGCATTCAAGTCAATACTGAGATATCAATTTCATCCTTAAGCTGATAGTAGTCTACGTTACAAAAATTGGCAATTTCAGAAAAAGGTGTGAATGGTCACCTATCCTTGGCACTCAGAAGGGAGATCCGCTGTGCACTGGAACAATGGTATGTCAGAAGGGGAGGTAAAAGCGCAGGACAGTACCATCCTCTGTGCAGCATGGAGGTGAGGCTGTGATGCCTAAGACGCAGAAGAGCAGGAGGAGTGGTAAGCTGTGCGTGAGTAGGGGAAAAGCCTCTCTGACTTGCAGTGAAGATCTCCTCGAGTCTGGCATATTTAGGTATTCTGAGGATCCATGGCTGAGTCTCTTGCTGGTGTGCCCAGGAGGGGAACCTTGTCCCTGAGCAGAATAGAGAATGTCTCGGTGTAGTATCTGTTATTCCTGAGGATGGGGATAATCCATTGTGTGTGTAGAGAAAGCTGCTCAGACAGTAGAAAAAACAGATGTTGGATAACTAGGCAAACTCACTGACTTGGGCCAGCTGCCCTGAGTCTTAATCTGGCCACAATTAATGTCAATTTGTGCAAAGAGGATTTGCTTATCAGAAGGGGTGAGTGAGCCTGGAGGAGTGGTTGAGAAAGGAGAGCATGCTTCAGGAAGGCAGAGGAGGACCGGTGAGGAGGGGAAGATGTCCTCCTGCCCTGGCTCTGCAGAGCTCCAGCAGAAGAGGTGGCTCCTTGCAGGAGCACTGTGTTCCCAGGCTTTGGGAGGGAACACAGAGCAGGTCTTCACCCCCTGTGCCACTGACTGATGTCATTTGCCATGATGTTTTGGTGATATGCCAGTCTAGGGAATGAGTGCCATGATTCCTTCTGACCACCTTGCCTGACAGAATAAGGTGGTTATTCAAGAAAAAAAACCTAAACAAAACCCTTCCCAGCTCCCTACTTCTCTCCAATGTAATTTCAACCATGCAAGCATTCACTTCGGTCTTTGCATTTTTACCAAAATTGGCCAGAGGACTTCTGAATACCGTGTTTCATGCAGCTCTTTTCTTGAGAAATAGTTGGTTTTCTTTACTTTGCTATGCAGCCATAAACCACATCAGCATGATTCTAATTCAGTGAAATCAGAGATGGTCACAAGTGTTTTAGTTCTTTCAGACACACTGAGCCTGAGTTCAGATTTGACTTGGTTTCCAGGTCACTCAAATACAGGGTTTTTTTGACTCACTGAAAAATTTAGAGATGGTTCTGAGATTCCAATCCCCTAAATTTGGGGAGGGGAGATGGATGTACTGCCTCCTGTCCATCTTTACCATTATAAAATTTAATGAGGAAATTATTAAAATAATGTTTCCACTGCAGTGGTTGGCAATTTGCTTGGAATAAGCCTCCTTTTACTCTTGCATTTCTCACCCCGCTGCACCCTCTTTGGGTTAAAGTTTCATTTGGAACTATGCCTGAACTTTTTTTAATGTCTTTTTACCTCAAAGAGCATATGTGTAATTTTCTTTGTGATCCATGAGACTGCTCTAACTCAAAATGTATATTGATAGTTTAAAAAACAAAATCTAACAATCAGACATCCCTTATGACTGGGGGTCTAAGTAAGTTCATAAAATGAAAATTTGACTCTTCATTTCATATGACCTATTTAAAATATTGTATCAAGTTAATCTGAATTGCAAGGGTGAAATTCTTGTATAGGCTTGTCATTGAAAAAGTATATTAAACTGAAACTGTGCAAAAATGAAAAAAATCCTACTTAAAGCCTTTCTTTTACACTTCCCAGCCACAATGCCTCAAAACCCCATTTTTTCTGCTGTGTTTCTTCATTAATTGGTTACTATTGTTTTGAGTAGTGACTGCTTTGAAAGTGGTCCATAAATTGCTAGTTTTAGTGCTTGCAGCTGCTGTATGTCACAGTATGTCTTTGCAGGTTTCAGTTTGTGTTAAGCACCAAAAGCAGAAATGCTGTATCTGATTTTGCACCATGACAAGAAAATTTTATCCAATAAGATTGCCCCTATGTGACATTCAGTTCTGTGTTGAAATGACAATGTATTAGTTTGTTATTTCCCTTATAAAAGAAGGAAAAAAATGCTGAATCCTGATTCAAAATGTATTAGATGCACCTGCTTGCTTTCTGCCTTGATTTATTAGCACCTAATGATTTGTTAGCCAGTTGGCTCTCTACCCCCTTGCCCAGGCAGTAACTCTTATCGGTTCCATAGGATGACATTTACTTTGTTTGTATTTGCACCACAGTGCTGGCTTATAGCTATCCTGTGATCAACTGATGTGGCCAGATCTGTCGTCTCGCCCGTTTTCTAGCTGATCAAGGTCAAGTTATTAGAAGAACGTCTCAATAATATGCCCTAAATGAATGAGTTAGTACATAGTACTTTGCTGTTGCCTCTCGTTTCTGTTATACCAGTCCTCCAGCCATCCAGTTTTTCTGACATGGCACTCTCACTCTCCTTTGAGTTCAAGATCCTTCCAAACTTTATATTATCAATAGCTGTCGGCAGCATGCTGTTAGTGCTTATGCCTTATCACTGAAGAGGTTTCGTTTATGAGTTTCACACTCCCTTAGTGGAAAATTAACATTTTTCTATGGTAAGCCAGTAGTTTCCGTGAGGATGAAATGCTCCTCCTCTCACTGGTGAAAAAAAATGGGAAGCAGTTTGGATACAAAAGTTGACTGGTGTGATACAGAACTTGTTCTCAGGGCTAGAGGGGCAGAAAAAGCAGTTTCTGTAACACAGTCCCCTGCAAGAATTAACTTGGTGATTTCAGTGTAGGATCCTCGCCTGTCAGCAGCTTGTGCCAGCCTTGAGGAGGTGCGAGTGACTGCCAGCAGTGGGGAGGGACAGCAGGGAGGTGCTTGGCCAGTCTGAGTTGTATTCCTTGGACTTCAGACCGCTCTGCAGTGGGGCCTCAGGCCAGTCGCGTTGCCTTTGGGAGGCTTATCCTTCCATCTGCAGCTTGGACAGTAGTTCAAGTTTTAGATGTTTCAAGCAGGAATTGTCTCATGTAAGAAATGAATCTGCTGAGGAAACCCCATGTTTTACATTTTTTTTTCTCTGAGAACAAAATAATGAGCCAACATCTCTTTACAGCATTGACCTCAAATGTTTAATGCAGATCTGGGAACCTCAGATAAAACCCAGCATACCAAAAGAGTCTTAGAATCATAGAACAGTTTGCGTTAGAAAGGACCTTAAAGATCATCGAGTTCCAACCCCCCTGCCATGGGCAGGGACACCTCCCACAAGACCAGGGATAGAGTATCCACAACTTCCCTGGGCAACCTGGTCCAGTGTCTCACCACCCTAACAGTGAAAAATTTCTTCCTAATATCTAGTCTAAATCCACCTTCTTTCAGCTTATAACCGTTACCCCTTGTCCTCTTACTACACTCCCTGATAAAGAGTGTGTGTCTTCCATTAATTAATAACTTTAGTTGATAAGTCTTGCCCCAGTAAAATAAAACTTTCTCCCTTCTGTTACATAATGAATCAATGTTTTGTTGGTGAATCAGAAGCTATTGTGGTCTCTTCCTTTCTAAAAGTCTCACATGTACCACTGCCCCAGAGCTATTATAATAAGCAGGTTTTCTCTTATCCCATATGTTCTGCAGTGCAGCCCAGCACTTCAGTAACATCTGTTGCATTTACTTCACCCTTTTGCAAATGCTGTATGTATGAACTCCACTAGCTGCTGTCTCTGTGCTCACCTTGTGTATCCCAAGTTGCTTTAAACCCCCTGACTACTCACTGGGTAACCTGTACCTGGGGCTTTCCCCCTGGAAACTGGGAAGAAGGAGGGAATTCCCTGCCCCAGTAATGTTTGCTGCTGAAGTTTGTACCCATGTCCTTGCACTGTCTTCCCTGCTGGGAGTCCGCACTGTCCCTTGCCTATCCCACGTCTTCCCAAAGTGACCTGCTGCACTAGGTTTGTCTGTGTTTTCCAGAGAGCAGTGTCTTCCCCACTGGATCAGGGAGGCAGGATGTCCATGTCAAAATGAAGGTTTGGATGAGGAACATGTGGATTTCTGACCTCTAAGACCACTCATTGTGATACTTAGTAACAGGCACAGAAATACAAAGACTGGATGGGAAGGCTTTGATTTATAGGTGGTGAAAAGAGGAAAACAGGAGCTCAAAAAGGAACGGAGGTGGGACTCGCCAGAGTAAATTAGACTGAAGTGGATAGGAACAGTATTTATGTGTCTCTGGTTCATCTGTTTAGTGTCATCTAAAAACTGGAAAACTGCTCTTTACTCCTCCTCTCCATTAGTATCTTTTCCTTGCTGCTAAAGACCACTTGGCCAATCCTAATGCAGCAGAGGTTAAGTCCTTTTGCCTTGAAGTGAGTAAAATAAAGTTTTACTTTCCCTGTTAACATCTTGTTGTGTCGAGAAGTGCTGAAGTAGCTCTTTCCTTGCTTTGGATGATGAAGTATATTACATGGTGTTTGAACATTAATAGACTCTATTATGCTGATTCATACCTATTTCCTAACAGTTGACTATCTCAGCTACATATGGTTTCTTTGGAAGATACAATCTCCAGGAGGAAGAAAAATAACAAAATGAGCTGTTGTTTATGGAAATGCTTTTACTTCTCCAGGTGGCAATGGAAAACAGATGTTTCTGGAAAGTAAGATTGGTTCTTGCTGTGTTATGGATACTTTAGGTAGCATTACTAGTTTATGTCAGGTAATCCAAGAATACTTCATCTCTGTGGTACAAGGTTTGCAAGAAATAGTGTCTCTTATAAGATCACTTGATACTCTTGGAAAAACGGGCAAGCAATGGCGTGCTGTTTTTCCTTTACTTTGTGTCAGTGTTCCATGAGACTATTGTGGCTGCACCAATTTGTCACCTTTGATCCCCCTCAGTCTTGTTTTCATTTAATGTTTCTCAGGTATTGATTTAGTCTCTGGTTGTATTCTCTCATCGTATCTCTGTCAGCTTGGAACTGTTGCATACTGTCCACTTTATGAGTGTTACGTGCTATCACTAAATGTCTCACGCAGTTGAACTAATCTGAGCATCAGTATTTTTTATGCCAATATTTATTCCCTTTGTGTTATCTTAAATGTTTTTTCAGCCTCTTTGGTGTTTGTGTCTGCTTTGTATATCTGGACTGTGTCCATCTATCTGCCCCAGAGAGGGCAATGGACTGAGGGCAGGCTACAGAGGTGTAAAACAGACAGAAACTTTCACTGTGAAATATCATGGACCACAAAAGGTACATGAGCTCATGCCTATTTTCGAATGTGGGAACATGGTTAAGCAGAGCAGAATCCACCCTCCTCCTTCTTGTTCCCAGACAATTTGTTTCTTTTTCCTGGAGGAGTGGAGACACCTCTCAGGGGAGCACTGCTCCCAGCTCTGAATGCAAATGTATTGGCAATAATGAGAAGCTCTGGGGTCTTGCAGAATTGAAGGCACTGAGATGTGGAGCGGGTGGGAAAGCTGGAGGCAGGTGCCAATCCCAGTTTGCTTGGGAAGCTCTGTGCCCTGACAGAAACAGGGCCAGAGGAGGTGGGTTGGCTTTTTCAGTGGGGACCTGAAATGCAAAGAAGTTTGTGCAGATGCATGGCCAGCCCAGGGCTTCACAGGGCAGTGCTTATGGTAGTGGATACCCTGAGTTATTTTAAAAAGAGCATGAATAAGCACACCATTAGCTTAAAATAAAGGTGTTTTTTTCTTTATTACTGATACTGGCAATGTACATCATCACAGCCTCCTTTAATGCTGCATGCATGTGGATTTCCATTCTCTAAATTCTTCATAGATATTCCGATGCAATTTAATAATTCATATCCTTATTAATCTATCCTATTACACTGTATTTTATAGCCATTAAATTCACTGACAAGGAACACTTTTTTTGGAGACAGCTGCTGTACAATATCGTGTACTACAGATGGGTATTACAGAGACGTGCTGCATTTCACATAATAAATGTCTGTGAAATCTCTGCAAATCCCATTGCAAAACTGAGGTTTGAAAAATCTTGGCCACAATAACTTCAACTTTAAAATGTCACTATAAATCCTGCTTTTATTTTTTTTTTATTTTTTTTATTTATATTTTTTATTTATTTTTTGCTTCAACGATAATTTTTCTACCCATCAGCTGATGCCTTTCCTTGGTCAGCTCTGCTTGGAGAGTTCTCTCCCTGCAGGTTTTCTCACCCACGCTACTGTGAGTGCCCCCAGCATTTTTGAAGAGCTGCAAGGAACCAACACCTTGTTATGCATTTAAGTCTCTCTTCTATGATTGGGTGAGGCTTTCTGTTTCTCAGGTGAACCTTTATTTGCTTGCAAGTGATTTTTCAGATGTTTCCGGTGGTGCTGACATCTTCTCTGTCCCATCCAGTGGTGCAGCCTCACCCCTGCATTTGTGCCTGTTGTTTGGGATACCTTGCTCGCTCTCTTTCCAATAATTTAAATCTCTTCCCTCTGTAAGAGTGGTAGTTAAATATTTGTTTGACCTGTGCTTGTCTTGAGGTCTCTGTGCAGTTTTTGAAAGGCATCACAGCCTAGGAATCCCAATGGATTTGGGTGACATTTGAGCAGTTTAACTACAAGCTATTTTATGGGGATTTGTCAGCTGCTGTGTTGCTAAGGCTTTGTTATCTGGATTCCAAAGGCTGTGTCTGACTCACCGGCAACAAAGCCCATTGCACTGGCCTTCATCTTTCCTGGAGAGCACCTCAGAGTGAAAGAGAGAGTGTGAGAGGAGTAGCTGCTCCTATTGCTCCCCTCTGTCGTTAAGGGTGGAGGGACCATGTACTGCCTTCATGATGCCAATACTCTCTGCTTTAACTGGCTCTGTGTTCAGCTTTATGCAGCTGACAAATTATATGACAGGTTAAAGATTATTCTAATCTGCTCTGCTACTCTTCTGGAGCAAGCGGAGAAGGGAGCGTTTACCATATGTGCTGTGTTATTCTAGCTAGCATATCCAACCTTGTTTATCTGTCGCCTTCACACCTCATGTTTTTCTGTGATTCAAAACTGATTTACAGCTAACTGTTTGCAGTGATTTGAACAAGAGAGGCTTGTCAAACAGACAGGAAAAAGGTTTAATTGCTGATTTCCCGTGTTCTCCTGGGGTTGTATCTGTAGGATTCCCATTTGAGTGATTAAGGAGAGAAGCAAATGGCTCGTGTAGGCAGACTTTTCTCCTGGCTATCTCTGTGATTGTCTTTGACACAAGTCAACAGCATTGGGTGTCCCAACCTTCAGCCTTTCCATTTTCTTCTTTCTGCAGTATAGATAGTCAGAAGGGATGAGTCATGTTTGAGCTGTAGCATTAGAGACTTGAAAGGCTTTTGTGCAGGGTGTTTGCTGCATTGCCAAAGTTTGGATTCCTTTTTGCACTTGTTTTACTGTTATAGGAAGCATTTTACCCTATCCTCCATAACATCTTGTGAAAAATTCACATAAATAGACTTTGCCCTGGCGGTCAGTCATTGCCTTCTTAGAAACCTGTAAGGACTGGCTGCTCCTTATCTCTGTGCTGGCAGGATGGAGAATAGCGTGTGCAGCCTGTGCAGGGAAGGGTATTCATTGGTTTTGCAATGAGTCACAAAGCCTAATTTAAAGAATTTGTGCTTAGTAATGTGACAACTCTGATTATGGTGTGTGGAATGGCGAAACAGCTCAGGGACATGTTAAGTCACATGGAGAAAAGCAGATCTTGGCTGGAGAGAACAGTGTTGGCTTTCACCCATTTTGGTGAAATGAAAGCTGTGTTGACCTGTCTTACTTGTTCAACAACTAGATTCCTAGCTGGTGAATCAGTACAGTAGACTTAGAGTTGATGAGTTAATTCACAGTTACATGCGAAGACCTCCAAAAAAGGAGGGGACAAGGGTAATGTGGATGAATGACACAGTGAGAACCTTTTAAAAAATGCTGTAGTTGAATTGATTTATGCAGCAAATTACATTAACCAGCAGAAATGGCATCACACAGCCTTACCTTTCAAAGAAGGCTGAGGCAGGAGGCAAGGTGGGAACTATGGAAAAACAGTTCTTTCACCCAATCTTGTGTCTGGTACTGATGCTTTCTCTCCTGTATGCTCTACCATTTGACTTAAGAGGTTTTGGAGGCAGTCCCTGAAGTGCGTGAAGGGTTGGGGCAGCTCTGGCCTAAAGCAATGCTTTCTGTCTTTCTCTGCATGACTGTCTGCCTGTCTGTTAAGGGTTTTTTGTAAGAATATGTCTCTGAAGTTAGAATTGAGTAGCAAGCAGTTGGTCTCGCTAGAGATGTTGTGAGTTGGTCAGCTTATGGAAAGCAGAGCTAGGGGACAGGGAGAGTAAACTTCTGTCCCCCTTTTTCTTCTGCACCCATAAAACTGCAGCTCCAGTGTTTGTTGTTTTCCTCATCTGTTCATTGTGGGTCAGGGATTCTGGATTGAAAAATTCTGATGCTGGGGCTGAGCCTGAGGTTCATAACTCAGATTTTTTTTTCTTTATGCTGCTTCTGGGGTGCCTTGTTGTCATAATGAAGTTGCACAAATGTCATGTACCTTGACTGTCCAATGAGAAGAGTGATACCTGTGTAAATTTCTTAGGGATCTAGCAGGATTACTATATCTGTTGTGTCTTTGACTTTATAATTTCAGTCTAGGTTTCCTGCTTCATCCATAATCAGGTACAGATAGATTCACAAAGAGTAGCTTTCTTGCTCTCTGTGTAAGTTTGATCCCACCCTTGAGTTCAGCTCAGGCTCGCTGGCACCGTGCTGGTTTGGAAACCACTTGTCACTGGAAGTAGCCATATTGCAATGTTCTTGGGATCATTTTCTCTCCCTAAATACCCTGTAGTTATGCCTTGTCACCAGATTTCATCCACGACATGCCTCCAGCAGCTACAAAGGGGTGTTACCTGGATGTGTCTTTGCCCTCCACAGGTATACCAGAGTGGAGTGGAAAACCTGAGTGACAGAAGATTTTTCATGTTTCCTGGTCAAATATTCTTACAGGGGCCTTCTATGTATTTTGCAACCGAACCACTGCTTTCTGCAGAGCAGCAGCTCACAGGAAAGAGTAGAACGTGCTGAGGCAGCATGTATGGACACAGCCTGGGAAAAAAGCATACACAGGGATTTTAATAGCTGATGAAAGTATTTGTCACCAGTACAACACGATGGCTCTCAAACTGGATTATGATAGAAGGCTAAAAGTTTCTTGTTTGGTTGGGTTTTTGGGTTTGTTTGTTTGTTTGATTCTTTGTTTTAACTAGCTTGTTTTAAGTAGATTCAGTGCAAACTTAGGTAGAGACAGAAAATAAATGAAGCTCTTTGCCATGATGGTTAAGGAATTCTTTGGTGCATCCCAACTTAGAGAAAATAACCTCTTCTTGGCAGTGGTTAACAAGAAAATCTTGGTACCTCTTTTTAATAGATGTGAGGAAAGTAGTTTGAAGCTGCATTTATTTTCTTCAGTCTTTAGTGGAAAAAAGATATTTTTTTTCTGGTTATCGTTTTAATTTCTTGTTCATCTTCATATCTGTTTTGTCTTTCTGCTGTGCTTTTTTGGGTGGAGCTTTTAAAATTTGAGTGTCTCAAGGAAGAAATGTGTGGTGAAATTCTGTCTTCAGCTACTTGGGGAAAAACGGTCTGAAAAATGTATTAACTTTGCTGGTATAAAACTGGATTTTTATTGAAGTAACCCACCATCAAACAAACAGAACTTTACCCTGTTCTCTTCGTTAATTTGCAAATTGACTTGTCTAGCTATGAGGCTACATAAGTAAAATACAGCAGGTTATTTTTGATTGCTTTTAATTCAAGGCAAAGTGTTCAGCACATGCCAAAGCGGGGTGACCAAAGCAGTGCTTGTCTTTTGGTGAAATGCCTAAAAAGTGAGCCTCGAATAATAAATAACAGATAAATTCTGGCTCTATAAAATTATCCTTTCTCTTCAAACAAATGTTTGGCTGCACTGATACCTCCAGGCAGATTCTTAAGTCCACGAGCAGATGTTTTAATGCTCTTATGTTTGCTTTGTCAATAATATGACGTGTCAACAGCCAGTTGCAGCCCTTCATTTACATTGCAAGCGCCAGGCTGCTTCAGGTTGGTGACTTGCTCTTTGACCTCATTCTTCCTTTGAACCTTCTTGCGTGCTCGCGAGCTGTGCCGAGGCACCGCGTCCCTCAGCCCCGCAACTGTTTGTCTTGTAATCCACAGACAAGAAAAAAGCAGGCAAGTTCCAGCCTTTCAAGAAGCTCTTTGGCAAGAGGAAGAAAAGGGAGCCTGTGTTAGACTGCGAGGAAGCCAAACTGAAGCCCAGCCACTCCTTTGGCAACGTCTGCAATGGCACCTTCTCCTCCGATGAAGAGCCAAACGGTGGTCTGAGGTAAGCGCACACGGGTCTGCTGCCAGCCCCAGCCAACGCAAGGCTTGTTCTCCCTGCTTTTAGTGGAATTAAATCTACATTCTCCCTCTGCTGAGAGGCAGCAAGTTGTACGCTGCTTTTTATGAAGCATGTGCATCTCTGTCCCTCCTGGGAACGTGACACCCGCTGCTGCAGACCCCGAGGTCTAGCGTCTTGCATGTGCTATTTGCTGGGTACATGTACAGGTCTGCAAATAAGAAATCCCACGGTGAAGCAGAAATGAATTTGAATCCAGCTCCGTGATTTAACAGAATTCCATGGCAAACATCTGAGCAGAGGTATTAATGGCATCCATGTTTTTAAAACTGGGGAAAGGGAAACTTGAACTGGCTGCTACGGATACTTTATTGTATACTTTTCCCTGCAGGGTCGTATCTCTGGGTCAGGATGGAAGTGTCCTCTTCCAGTCTGTCCCGTACAATTTTTGCGTTGTAGTTGGGTGAATAAATGGGCTGGTTTTATTCTGATGCGAACCGAATGTAGAGCAGGAGAAGGAGGAGAGGCAAGAGAGGTGCCTGGAAATCAGATCATATTCCAGTGACAAGAGAGGACAGGAGGACAGCATGAGAATTTGCTGCAGAAATGATGAAAGAAAGAAAATGCACAGAGTTAACTAGTCAGCAATCTCTAAGTAGGAACAGAACAGAAAAAAAACCCCAAATAAACCAAACCAAAACAAAAAAACCCACCCTAATAACAACAAAAAAAGGAAGACCAGATACACAAACTAATTGGGTCAGTCATACTTATTTCACTTTCCAACTGAAAGTCTCAGAGAGATTAGTTGTCTCCTGGCCAAAGCCTGCTTCTTTGGGAAAAAAGGAACTCTTTGCACTGGGGAGTGTGAAAGTAACAAAAAATCTGAGAGGATCAAAAAACAATACCAAATTCCTCTGCTCAAGAAAGAAATGTGCATCAGAAACATCACCCTGCACAGTATTTTCAATGGTGCAAAATCATAGCTGTGAAAATGTGATTTTTATTTTTTGTTTTATTTTTTTTTAAGCTTCTGGATTTTTTGTTTTATTCTGTAAAATTCTCTTTAAGTTCTAGGTTTCCCCTTTGGTTACTGCCATGCAATATTGTGCACAATTTGTGCCTGCCCCACCTTTTCAGAAAATCAAGACTGACCATAACCATACTGTAGATGGAGACATGACTGACTGCTGTTGCTTTGCATTGGCTGTGTGTATGATGCCAAGTGATGTAGGAAGTTACAGTACTTTTTGCCTCCAGAACAACTAGTGAACAAGAGCAAAACAAAGGGTATCATCTTGCTATCAAGGATTTCCCATTCAGCATAACTGAAAATGCAGTGCTGTGCCCAGAAACAAGCAGCAATATGGGAACTTGTTCCACTCCTCAACAGTGAAGTGAAGGTGTGGCTGACCCTTGTGAGACTGTTAAATGCTTGCATTTATAAACATGTTAATTTTTCTAATTAATAAAGGCATGAAACCTAAGTCTCTAGTGGAATAAACTAGACTGCGCAATTTAAATCACAAGAGATTAGCAAACGTGAAGGGGCCCACAACTCATCTGAAGTGGAAAATTTCTTTCTAATTGTGTGATTTGTGAGAGGTGCTTCTGCTTTAGCCTGCTAGAAATACTCAGTTAAAACTCCGTTTTCCCTGTCAGGCTTCATGGTGCAAGTGTGGGTGGGACTGGATAATAATTTGCAGTTTGCAGCTGGCATTTGCCCTGTTACTCATCAACAAGCATAGATGCTCAGTGCAGTGCATTAGGTCACTTTTGGGACGTTGGCTTTGCCATGCTTTTCTGTTTTCAGCAGCACTGCTTCCATCCATTGTATTTTTTTGCCTTTAGTATCATTTCAAATGTTTATGAATTGAATGCAGAGAAAAGCTATCTAAGTAAAATAATATACACAGTTGTTTACAAGTTGTCTAACTGTAAATACATTACCATGCCTTCCATTATTCATATAGAAAAGGGCAAGAGCAAATATAAATAACTAGCAGTATATTTATATAACCAAAATCTTGAGTAGTTTTATAAAACCACCCGCTTCAAACCCTTTAAGAATATACAATAACTGTATATATACAAAAGCTTAATAAAAGTTCAAATTTTACAATGAAAGTTCAGGGATGCTCCCATTCCCTTAACAGAGTTATATTTCTCCACCAACATAAAGTACATTAATTTGTTATCTGACGATGTTTCATGTGGACTTTTTGTTCTGTTTTGGGGAGGAGGAGGTTATTATTTTGAAAAGATGTTAAGGAAGAAAGCTGTTTCAGGAGGGTAGAGGAAAGAGAATAAGTGAGTATAGGCTAAATAAGGGATCTGTATTTCTTCCAAGACCTAAGCTAGTATTTCACTGGGTGCTGTATTGGCTTACAAGCCTGCTCGGAGCTAATACCTGAATCTCTAATGGAGACTGCACCTGCTGGGTGACGCAGACATACCAGGAGCAATTTAGGTAATCTGCATATGGTGTAGGTTGACTAGCTGAGTTGGAAGCAGCCTGAGAGATCTGCCTGTCCATCCTTTCTTACAGCTACTCCCTGGGCTCATCAGATGCAAATAAATTGCTTGGTATCCTGATGTATGCACATTTCAAGCTATTTATTCATCCATGTTGTTTTGCAATTCCCAGGAGGGAGGTTTGGTACTGCAATTTGTCTTCCCCTACCTTGTGAAAGACTGGAATTCTTTTCCCACTTTTAGATTGCCCTTCTTGAGTTTACAAAGTTAAAACTGTGTTCATTAACTTTCTGTCCTAACCGTGTGAGCTGGGAAACAGAAGTTCTTATTACAAGACAAGTTAAATTGCATTTGTGGAGCTTCACTAAAGTCTCCAGAAGCTTCTGTTCTGAGGCTATGGTTTGGCACTTTATAACATTTTATATTTGTCTTATTTGTCACAGGTGACACTAAGCAAGCATTATGAGGACATACCTGAAAGGGTACCCATGCGGTGCCCTACTAAAAGTTTGTCATTCTGGGTTGATGTGTAGAGGCAGCAGGGAACTACCTTTTTCTTATAGAAAAAGCAGAGTGCCCTTACTTGGGCTGAATGCAAATATTTCAAAGAACCTGGAGGTAGACCTGTCAGGTCTTTAAGACTCAAGTGTGACAGCACTGATCTTCTTCCAGGGAAAATCTCTTAGCAAACTTCAGTCTCTTGAGTGTACCTGTCCATGAAATGCGACCTCTTTATTTGAAAATCCTCATCAAGCTCTGCATAATCCCTGTAAAACTGTTCTCAGGTCACCTTCATAAAATCATCCTCATTATGAAGAAATCACCTAAGGATCTTAGTTCTCCATATATGCTGAGGAAGACTGCCAGTGAAGAAGAAGGCATGAGAGATTTCCTGTCTCGTAAACAACATTGCCCAGTATTTTCTGAACCCTTGCCAGCATCAATTGCTATTGGGACTGGACTGTCACCCATCTCTTTGCCTAGTAGAGCTGTACTAAACTGTACGGTGGTTACCATTCAGCTAATGATTCAGCTTCTTTTCTGGTTGTGGGCACCACGTGCATAAGCAGTGTGATTTCTCCAAATGTTTTAGTTCTTTGAAAATTCCTCATTTTGGCAAGCAAAATTGCTATTTGCTCTTCAACCTCTATCCTTGTTCTATTTGATCAGATAATTCAGAGTGATCGTACAATTGCACTGATTTCTTCTACAATGCTTGTAGAAGTCAAAAGCATTCATTTGCAAATATAAAGTTTGGTTTCTGACAATTTTACCAGAAGAACTACAAAATTATCTTCCCTTGACAATTGTCCTGATGTCTTGCCAGGCAACTTCAATTCTAGAAATGTAAACTGGCCATATGCAGAGCTGGAGGAAAATCTTTCAGTACTTTTTTATTATATTTGCCCAGTGTCTGCACTCGAAGGCAGGCTTTGTGTGGATTTAAGGCAAGTATTTTGCACAGTTCTCATCACTAGGCTCTACAGATAAGCAAAATAAGCAATAAACTGTTTATGGACCAAAGCCCGGGGCAAGGAGCACTGTGTGTTCCCAAGCTTCGTCAGGCATTTTATTTGTGACGGGAAGTTCCCAGGGGGGTGGCCCCAGGGTGGCAAACTGGGACACAGGGCCAAAGCAGCAGCAGCACAAGTCAGGTCTTGCATTTGCATGGAGCTGCAAGTTGTGTGAGCAGCTGTCTCCTGGTAAGAACTGAAGTCTCCTGAATTTCTCTGGGCAGTCCACCTGCCAATGCCAAGAGGGAATCTTTCTATTTGAAACAAGAACAAGGACGACCAGGGAGAAGAAAAAAAAGCATTTCATTGTCATCTTAAGAGGCCTTCATTTAGTAATTTGCTAAAGGTAATTTTTGTCAGAGGCTGGGTGGGTTGGGCAGTTTCACTGGTGGTTTGAACCGGAGTCCAAATGCCACAGACAGTCTGAAGGTGAAAAGGAGACAGTGGCTTCATACCAGCCATCAGCTTTTGTAGTGCAAATTTGGCTTCTCTCTGCTTAAGAGAGGCCAAGGGCACTGATGGAAAGAATGTCAGCGATGCATGGATGGGGCTTCCATGGGATGGGGTGCCTGCACAGCATGTTTCTAGATACTTCCTCAAATTAGTTTTTTTAGAGGTAAAATAAAGTGATCAAGGTTTGATCAGTCCATTGAGTTGTGGTATTGGTAATAAATTCCAGACAGGTGCACTTGTTTATCTAAGAGGTATTTGACCTGTAAAGTATAAATTTAAATTTTACATTAATTTTTAATTCAGTGCCTGAATGGGCACAAAGGGCATAAGCACAAATTTTCAGGCAAAGAAAAGATAGGAGGTATAGCTATCAACATGATCTCTTTAATAGATTGAAATTTGAGAAAGAAGCCTATAGAAAGTAGAAGCAAATGATAAATCGCAGAGGGATGTAAAGGATAAGGGGGAATAATGTTATGAATTCTTTTCTGATAAGAGGAGGACCAAGCAAAGAGTTGGTCTTCTGTAAGCAAGGAGGGAACGATGGCAACAAATAATGTCAAGAAAGCCAAGGTGTTTCAGTCCCATTTTAACTCATCTTCACACAAGAAAAGGGGAAAAAATGGGGAAAAAAACCCAACAGCACTAGGTGTACATTCAACATTAAGTCTGTTTTTAGCCTGTGTGAAATTTGTTACTGTGAGTGCAGTTTATATTGGGTTGTACATAGACAGACAGCAGAAACATCACAGCTTTACAGCTTTGAGAGAACACGTACGACAAATAAAATGCAGGTTCTTCTGGAGGGAGCAGACTGCAACCCATACTCTTGTGCTTGTTTTCATAGAAGTTAGAGATAAGAGAGACTTGTTCAGTGCTCAGCCACCCTTTCTGTGATTGTTCCCAGCTGAGCATTTACCTCAGAACACAAAATTGTTTGTCTGATTTTCCTGAACAGTGCACTCAGCTTAGGAATTCTGCAAGTATTTGTGGTGTTCGACTCCTTCGATAGCAGCGTATTGTATAAGTTGGGTCTAGGAGGTGATACAGTTTGTTCATAATTACTTTTCTATCTCCATTTTCATTTCTGAATATTTAATTTTCATTTTGCATTTCATGTGAAGGAGAACAACTCATCTGCGTCAAATGTGGCCTTGGTCATTAACTGCTGATCAATGGCATTCATTCTTGTCGTCAGAGAGACTGGCCTGAAAAATGAATGTAATTGTATTTTCCTCATCTCTCAAGTGACGCTTTTATTATTGCTCAGGTAATTACCTGACATGTACCTTGAAAGAATACATGGTGACTGATTAAGTAAGGTAAAAAAAAAAAAAATGTAGCAATCAGGAGAAACCGCCTTT
>NW_010115318.1:38242-54141 GCF_000699245.1 Pterocles gutturalis | reverse complement strand
GGACTTCACGTTGCCTCTTGGGCAACCCCAGCCCCTGCTCTGGTGGCACATTCACCTTGCAGCTCAGATTTCCCTGTTGTCTCAAAAGGTAATGCACTTCATGCAAAGGGCATCTCCCATGTTACTTTGGTGAGGGAGAGTGAAAAGAGTAGGACAGATGTTATGGTCGTCTTTTCTTAGTGTCTCTGTACTACTTGTGAACATGAAATTTGGTGCAGATGACAATCAGCAGAAGGACACAAAGATTCACATTACTGCTCCAGGCTACCTCAGGGACTTCACTAAAGGCTTCATCCCAAGGTACAGTCTGGTTTTGGCATCTAATTTAGATGGACTTCTATAAAGCAGATATACCAAAGTAGTTGTTAGCATACGATCTGTCCCAAAATTTCCAAAAGCAGATCATGATATTTTCAGATCTTCATAAAGTGAAGTCTTGCTTTTACCTCAAACTCAAATTTGTAAGCCTAATGCATACGCTTTTAATGTCTGTGTATTGTTTTTTCTGCATGACTATTGGCGCTCATCTCATGAAAATGATTCACCACCAGTTCAGCTGTTCAGTTTCTAAATTTGAGAATGGGGAGGAGGGAAACCCAACAACCTATAAATGATAACATGCAAGAACCTGCTTTGTTGAAGTAGGAAGAATAAGAAGACTTTATTTGATGTATTGGTTTATTAGCTGATAGTATATGTATACATTCATAAATCCCCATGAATCAAAGGTGCTGGACAAAACATTAAAACAAGCAGACCTAGAGAATCACAGGCTTTTGTTTTTGGGTCCAGGGGAATGTCCTGATTTCTTTTTGGACAATTTCAGACACTACTACAAGATACCTTACCTCTGTCACATCCAATTTTCATACACTGGGCAGCTTTTTATTTTCTTATCAGAAATCAGTTTCTGTAATTGTCTTTTGTCAGTCTCCTAATTTCCCTTGTAACTGCCTCATTGTGAGTGCCTTCCCATCTCTGTGGGGAGTGCCTTGGCGCAGTGGTGCTTGGTGTCCACCGTCTCCTGGAGCCTTAATCTTAGCAGTGTTCTAATTTCCAGAAGTCTCTCTTCAGGCCCAAGCAGAGCAAATCAACATATGGACATTGTAAGGCTTTTAGAAACAGAACGTGCAGATCCAGGTTGAACAAGTTTCTTATTTCTGGGTTATGAAGTATACTGCAGGAATGAAGGGGTGTTCCAGGACACACAAGTTCGTGGCAAAGAGCAGCTTTGCTCTTTCTACTTCTTCATTTGGATGGATCCTTTTATAGGATTCATTACAGGTGTTGGTGAATTTAGAGTTGTTTCACCTTTTATGTAGTTAAATTGCAGCTGAGCAGCACTGCAATAGGAGCCACAACCACCATATGAGTGGCCATTTCTGACATGTACTGAGTGGCATATGGTCAATGCAGAGGAGTGGGGAAAACCTTCCTGAAATGCTCCCAGGTGTCTTGACAGAATATAAGACTAACATCACGTTCAGTGTTTTTCTTGATCTTATTCTTTCTTGACAACTCATCTCTTGTCTTTCTCCTTCCTATTACCAACTTGCTTAAGTCCTTGTGCTCCAGAAGCTTTGTTCTCAGATACGTGAGCTAGGACTTTTCACCATTTATTGCTGTTTTGTCACTTACTAGAAATTTGCACTAAATGTGATCAACTTGCCTTTTTTTTTTTTTTTTTCAGCTGCTATTTGGCTGCAAGGGTGCCTCATTATGTACGCTATAGATGGTATATGACCCTGAGAACTCTCCAGTAGCCTTTCTCTCTGCAACAGCCATCAACATTTTACACCTGATCCTACTCTGCGTCTGTCTCCTTTTTTCCTTGTCTTTTATCTCCAACCCCAACCCAATGACTAGCTTCATTTCACTTTAGTAATCTCAGAACTTTTTTTTTAACTCTGGTCTTCACTTCTTCCATCACAAATGCTGTCTTGCTTTAGTTCCCCTGAAAGGTTAGGCTGCCCTACTGTCCACTTATCCTTCTCTCCCTTGTCTTCCTTTCATATGTTTTCAGTACATTCCCCCTCCTAATCATCATATACTTTATTTCCTCGCAGATTCGGCCTGGCAACTACCTTTTCCACAGCTGCTAAGCTCTAGGGCTGGGCTCCTGAACCAAGCAGAGTTGTCATCTGTAGTGTAATGTGCTGTCTTACTTCCTCTTCCTTTCCTTCTGTATGAGCTAAATGCAACCACTGTGTAGCACTTATTCCTGCCAAGGCTAACTTAGACTTTTGCTTCCTTTTCTCTACATTTTGCCATATTTTAGAGCAAATTTTGCATAAACACATACTGCTGTTTGATAGAACAGTGTCACACGCAGCAGATTGCCAGGTCAGGTGTGAAAGTTGGACCATTTAGAGCCCTGTTCCTTCCACTACTCTGCATATTTCTATAACAACTGGTGACTTGTCTGCAATCTTTCAGTTGTGTTACGGATTAACTTAAAGATGAACTGGAAAACAGTGATACCTTTCTTTGCTCTGCATACTGAAGGAGGTTGGACGATTTGGTGAATAATTACATAAAATGCATGTGTCAAGAACTATCTAGTCCCACTCTGTTACCTTCTTGTCAGAAAGCAGCAAGGCCAGGACCGCTCCCTCAGGCAAGGTGAATGGGACAGCAAGGGGGATCCCCCAGCAGGGTAGAGGCTTTGTCACCCATGGCCCAGTCCCACAGTGTCTAAGCAAGGCAAATGGGAGAGATCCTGGGATGGTGGCCAGATCCAACCAGGAGGACAGATAAGGTAATATCTGGATGATAAGGCAGGTCTGAATCTGAGCCAGTCTGTAGGTCAGGATCAGGTCCATTGATCACCCTGCAGGTTCACACCGGAGAAGGCAGGGCCAAGGGCAAGCCAGGATATCGGTCTGCAAATTGAGGTCTGAATCAAAGGGCTTCATGGCCAGGCACAGCTGTGGCTGAGCTGGAGACCAGCACTCTTCCAGCATGGCCCAGGCAGAGACCAAAGCCTCAACTGTGGTCTTAAATGGAGCTCCTGGACCCATGTGTGTGGGTGGAGGTCCTAGGGAAGGCTGGTCAGGGATATTAAAGCTTATTAGTGCATTCAGGGCCCTGACACTTTCCATGATTACTTTTTGTGCCCTTAATGATCACGATTTTCATTAGATTATTAACGTGTATTAAAGATGCATCAGCTACTTAAAGATGGACTTCATCTCTGCTTTAAAAAAAAATTAATTTATCGTAACAAGGGGACTGTGCAGTTTTCCCAGAGTCAGTGCCTTGAAGTTCAGCACTTCCTGAAGGTGATATGGATACATCTTTAGATTGAGCCCATAAATGGTCCCTAAATTTACTTTACAAAAAAAGAATCCTTTAACTGCGCTGATAAAAAAAATTTCCATTTGCCTGTTCAGCTTGTAAGGACCATGTTTATGGGTTTGTTAATGCAAAGAAGCAATGTGCTGTCTGAGCACAGTTGCAAGTCAGAGTTATGTTGCAGCATGGACAATATTCCCCATGCAGGCATGAGTTAGAACCAAAACTCATGTTCCAGCATGAGAGATAAAAGAGATGACAGTAAAATACAGCTCAGAATTGCAATCCATTTTCCTCTATTACAGTATTAATGTGTCTCTGGAATGACTAGAAAATGCAATTTATGTTTTTCATCTCTAGTTGGCCTGGGGACATTCCTGGGAGATGCAAAGAGTTGTAAACAGATTTCTGCTTTAAAACAAAACATTAAGTAAAGGCATCCTATCACTGCATTTGTCATTTCCCTGGGGCACTATTCCAGGAGGTGACTCTAAGATGTCTTTGAAAAGATTATGCTAAGGGTCGATACCTGGCTAAAGCAAATTTGTTCTTACTTTGCATGCTTTGTAAATTTTTAAGTGTTAAAAATGGCTGTATGTTAAAAAGTTGGCTCTGTTCTCTAGTGATTACAGAATTGGTTTTTAGTCGAAATCTAGAAGAGTGAAAGTCATGAGATTGAGGGTTTTTTTGTCAGTCTCTACTAACATTAAAGAACAGAACAACTAATTCTTTCCCTTTATTTTCCAGTTTCTATTTCTGACTCTTTGATATCGGAGTGGGAGGAACATTTATGACACACCAAAGAGGCAATTGATGGTGCAAACTTTCTGTACTAGAGTAATGCACTGCTACAGGATTATGCAAGAGCTGAGAGCTCAGTGTTCCCTGCTGGCAAAACATCCCCTATTTAAGGACCCCGCACTTGTCTTTGACAGGAAAAGTAGCTCTGGAGAAAAATGGAGTCTAAAACATAATAGCCACAGGTACCGAGGTAAACTTAGCCTTGTATTTTATGCAGTGTTACCCCTGCACGTATTCTGATGTACTTAAGGGTGAAGTCCCAGAGCAGAATGAGCTGATCAAAGTCCAAACTGCAGTTGTCTGACTCTTTCCAGCAGCTCTCTGGCCATGCAGCTGGCATGGATGCTTGTGCCAGTGTTGGCTCAGACAAACCAGGAAGTTGTTTGGGGTTTTGGGGATTGGGGTTGTGTTTTGGGTTTTTGGTTTGGTTTCTTTTGGACTTAGTCATTCAGCCAGAACAGCCCTCTGAATTCTCTCATGTGAACCATGAGCACCGAGGAGGCACAAAAGAGGTGATGAGAATACGTGGGGAGGAGGATAAAAGGAGAAAGCGTGGTACCTCACCCAGTCCTGACTTGGAGTAGCTAGAGCTGATGGAAGATTGCATCCTAAATAGGTACAGATGCATAGCAATGCATGGCTGATGAGGATCTAGAGATAAGTCTCTCTCAGTTTACTGGTC
Source organism: Pterocles gutturalis (assembly GCF_000699245.1). Classification (NCBI taxonomy): domain Eukaryota; kingdom Metazoa; phylum Chordata; class Aves; order Pterocliformes; family Pteroclidae; genus Pterocles; species Pterocles gutturalis. Next base: position 49,364 of record NW_010115318.1, on the reverse strand, counting down.
TCCATGAGAGACGAGTAAGACTTTTCTTGTAGGCTCAGGGAGGTTCCAATCTGCTGTGAGGGGTTTGTTTCACATCTCGTAGTTTCTTAGCACACACAGACTCCTCAGCAAGAGTGAGTAATGGAAAGAGCATTTACTGCACAGAGGTATTTGCAAGCCAAATTCATGCATAGAAACATTAGATCTGTTTATGATCTGTTGATCATATGATCCAATATCTATGTAAACCATTTTACCTGTGGTTTTCTGGGATTCTTCCAGAAGTCTGTAAACACTGCAGAAGGTGCTTTCCCTTTCCAGGGCAATGAATTTATCAGCACTTTGTTTAACAGAGTCTAAGAAACATTAATTTTGCACAGAAGAAAGCTGGTTAGGGATGAGACGTATTTGATACAACTCTTTTTGCAGCTAAATACAGTTAAACCTGGGTTTTGTAAAAGTCCTGTGGGATGCTTGGCTCTGCCATACTTTTATGGTCTTGGGGTACCCTCAAGAAAAGTCATATCCTGATGTGCTCTTTTGTGCCAAAGCCCATGTGTTTCAAGGAACCCCTCATACTCTCAAAAATGTAATAGTTCTTGAGATTTTCGTCCTAATAACAAAAGGTGTAAAGTATGTTCTTAGTTTTGCTGAGAAACTGAGTATTCCTACCTGTCTTCAGGAATCTGAAGAGGGACATAGGTATGGCAAAAAAACCTCTGACAACGGATGGAATTTAATTTTGCTTCGACTATGACAAAAATAATTTTGAAAATTTGTGTCTTGGAACTGAAACTGGAACATGATACTTGGGTTGCAACACATCTTTAGAGAGAACATGTTTAAGGATTTGTTAAAAATGCTTTGTATTTTGGTATAGCACATGCATAATCCTTTAATTCACTCAGGTTTCTGGAAGCGAGTCAGATGATGATTCAATTATTTTCAGCACAAACAGCCTCTGAAGTGTCATCATCGGTATTATCAACAGAGTGCTCATAAACTGATGCCTCTGTTTTCCCACATCTCCTGGAAGTGACACAGAAGTTTGAAGCTATAATACCTTCAGCCATCGCTACAACTATAGCCCAGGTCTCTGACACACCATGAATCTACGGAAAGACATTCCTTGTGTTGACATGCCTTTTAACTGAGGATAGGGCTTTCTGAAGCACAGTGTACTGTAGATGTGGATTGTGAGGATGTCATTATGTAAAGGCTTCTGAGAAAATCTTCAGAGATAGGAATGGTGGTAGCAGTGAAAGAAACTCAGTTATTCATACTGTGTTATGACTTAAAAGAAACTCAGTCTTTCAGAAAGTAGAACACTAGGAAGGTGAAAAAAGGGGTGGGAAAAAGGATCTCTCTGATATAATCTATCAGACTCACAGCTGGGCAGATTTGAAAGGATTGTAGCCTCCAAGTGAGTAAAATAAGACACCTTTCAGAAAGTTCAAATAGCCTGGAAATCACCTTAAAAGCTATTTAAACTCACCTGTAAAAGAAACTAGGTTGCTACAATGTGTGAACATACTTTTTTTCCAATGTACTTTAGTCTACATAGATATTTAAGCAAAATTCTTAAAGCATTTTTACCAGTTATTGGACATGTGGCTAGCAAAATGGCTCAGTCACCCAGTTCTGAAATACCCAGTACATCTGCAAAGCATTTTGAGGGGATACAGTAGAGAGAGGTCTTGGGTTAATTCACTGCAGGGTTTCTTGTGGATGTTTCATGTGTTCTGACAATTTGGAGTACATTTGTTTTGGTGGCAAGTTAATAAGAAAACAAAAATGGACAAAAGCTTTCAAATATGTTTGTCCTCAGCTCTGTGACTCCATGTGATGGGGAAATGCCTAAACAGAAAGCAGTTGGCTTATGGGAGAACATGAGAGAGAGGTGCTTAGCATGGTCCTAACCTGCTATCAGTCCCATTGTGGGCACTTGTCAATGGTAGGGTTGGACTTCCAGTGGTGATGTTCTTACAATGGCAGGTCACATGAAGCTCCCAAACCGTTTCATGTGACCTGGTGTCCCAAAGGAAGCTTTAAATGATGTTTTAACAAGTCTGATCACACTAACCATAAACCCAAATCTGCATGTAGCCAAAAGCTGTTGTGCTGTGTATCTTGAACAGACAGATTCATTGGATTAGTTCACAGGCAGGAGGTGAGATTAGATTACTAAAGGTATCCTCAGCTCTGTAGCAGGATGGGGAAGTTCTTCATCCTCAGACATGTCCACCAGCACTGACCTCAGCAGTGTTTCTTTTCTCCCATTTCAGGGACTCAGATTATCAGGCAGTTCTACTGCCAGAGCATCCCTGCTACTGGTCCTCTGAAGTTCTGAGGTTTGAGCTGCTAGCAAACTCTCTTCAGTTCAAAAGCTGCGGGTTTGCTTTTCCTGACTTAAATATTAACAGACTCATTATTAAGGTTGAGAACGACTTGAAAACAAGTCACTGAACTCTTTGGTGCCTGAATTGCAACCCTTGCCTACTAATTAGTTGTAACAAACAATAGGGATAAACTTGAGCTGTCTAATTTTGAGAACACCAACCCATTGGACAGTAAAAGAGGAGAATGGTGTCATATGAACAGGGAATACCTGTGACACAAACCCACAAGCATCTGAGCCACAGTATTGCTGGAAAAATCTTTGAGAAAGGATCCTCTCTGGAGCACAATATGACCTGAATTATGCATCCTCAGCAGATCTCTCAGCTCAGAGGTAAATGGTTCCCATTGGCCCTCCAGATTCTTCACATATTGAACCATGAAAATGAAGGAGGGGTTGGCATGGGCTAGTTTGTTAAATTTTGCATGTTCCTCTCAGTTTTGGTTGTGAGTACAGACTTTCTCCCCCCCCCCCCTTCTTGAATGCAATGCTGGAGCTTTCAGTTCAAACAGACCTACATGTTTGTATGGAAAAGACAACTTTCACTTAGCTTCATGTCAAACCAGCCATTTTGCAAGCCAGCCTGGCTAGGAATTTGTTTCCATTTAAGGAGCATTTCTCAAACTGTGGTTCATGGGTTGATTCCTCAACAGCCAAGGAAGGCAGATATATTCCCATGCCATGCAATTTTACCACAGCTCTGTGTACAGGCTGAGTCATGACGATTTGGTATAGAAAGCTTTTTAGAAAAGGATTTTAAAATATACTTCTATGGTTTCTCTAATAAAAGGTTTCTAAAAGAAGGTGTATTACCTTTAGCAGCCAAAGGTAATCAAGTTGTGGGTTTAATTTAAAAAAAAAAAATCTAAAATAGAACATAGCATCAGTTAAATGTTCCCCTTCCTGGATGGCTAAAAATGCTATGAAATATTGACCAGCTCTTTGCTTGATTGGGTGCTGGTTTGTTTCAAATGAAGCATGTTCAAATATTAATTTTTGGTAAAAAATAGCTTTTCAGTGAGCCTGTGCTTGCATGGAGGATGAAATGATATAGGCAACTGTGTGTGTTCCCCCAAAAGCTTGGCTGATTTATTTTGTGAGAGCAAATGTATTTTAAATATAAACTAGAGATGGTAAGAGGTTGTGGGTGGCTTTTTTTCTATTATTTTCAAGTCACCTGTAAGAAATTTCGTTATAAAAGTCAAGAATAGCCTATCATTTAATCAGTTATAAAAGGTTAATGTAACCCTGTATAACATTCTTTCTTGGTAAGAAAAGATTACCATTTTTACTTAAAAAGATTGTTTTCATGCCCCAGAAAAAAAAAAGAGATAAAAATGTACTAAATACATTCCAAATATATTTTTTTGAAGTATGAATAGAAGTATTTTGAGCACTTCATAAACAATTAGCACATTTTAGAAGGGAGAACTAGATTATATACTGATTTTCTTAAATATGTGATGCTTTAACTTTTTTTGTTGTTTTTCTTATCCCTCTCTCTGGAAGTATCATCTTCCTTGGTTTTGCTGAAGTATCTGTTTATTATGTTTTTATCACACATAGAAGGTTGTGTTAGTTAGATTAGTATAGTATCTATCTTTTTCTCCAGATTGTTTGTTTACTGAAGCTGTAAATAGGTTCCTTAGAGTTGCCAATCGGTTATTAAAAGGAGACCTCTCAGTTCGATTTTCTTCTGCTGTGGCTGTTGTTATGTTTGTATTTTACTGGCTTTCCATTCACCATAAAATAATCTAGGTGAGACAAAACATAACTTTCAAACTCAAATGTTTTCCCCCAGAATGCCCCCCAAACCCCAAAGTAACAATCTGTAACCCTTTTCTAAATTATCAGTTTTCTTGATGAGCCTTTAAAATCTCCAGTAAATTAAACCACTTTTTGCTTAATCCCTTTGCCCATGGATTTAGAGCAGCCATATACCAAGGTTGTTCATGACGCACTCTCCTCCTTGGCATCGGCATTGAGTTTAACAGTAGCGCCTGGGCATCTCTCGCTCTTCACTGCTAACCAAACCCACACGGGATGGTGTAATAAGCTTTGTATTTGTTCAGGGCTTTGATGGTAACATTTTATTGTCAGTGTGATCACACTCACGGTGATAGGAACAGCTGAGTAATCAGCTAAACGAGGTAGCTCTTTAGAAGCAGGTTACTAGAGTGTATTACCTCATTTTGTGTTATAGTGCTGCCTTTGCTTGGGACCTGATGTCTTTCTTTTGTGCCTTGGACTGACTAAGCACGATTGCAGGCTTTCTTAAATACACAGTCTGTTAATGTCATCATCATCATCATCGTCATCTACCCTGTATCCTAAAAGTAGCATTTAGATTTGAGACTTCTAAGGAAAATCAATTGAACTTCTCAACATGCCTATTCAAAAACATCTCACTATATTTTTTTTTTTTCTGAGGAAGAAAACTGTATGTGAAGAAATAATGTATTAAACTTTTGGTAACAGAAAGTGTTTGGATACCTCTATTCTGAGATGTTCAAAGCTTTCATGTAGAAGAAAAGGGGAGGGAAAATCTATACAGCAGAGCATCTATAATATGAAGGGTCACTTATAAATTAATTGCTGTGCCTACTCACTTTTTAGCTTTTTATTTTCAGGTCCTCCTGTTATTCTATGGGCAGTCGAGCCTTTTCCCATGACAGTATTTTTATACCTGATGGGAGAACAGAGAGCGAACAGGCCATCCAAGCAATGTCACAGGAGAACGTTCTAGGAAAAGTCAAAACTCTTCAGGTAAGATATTATAAGTGAGAAAAAATATTTAAAATGTGGTGGAAAATGTTCTCCAGAATGTGTTAAATGTGGATAAAGGTGGGTTGCTTTTTCAGTAGCCTTGGGGCACCTTCTCAGCCATGTAAGTTGTCTGGCCAAAAGCCATGTAAATAATTTGGATAATCTGCAGAAAGTCTAGCTTTTGGTCTTGAAAGGTGATTGGCAGTGATGCTGCAAGCAAATCTACAGAAATGTCTGCATCTTGTGGAACTCATTTGAATGGAACTCATGGTTTTGGCATGTCCTGATCTGTATGCCTGAGACTTACAGATGTGGTAATGAGTGAAAAAATGAAGGTGGTGTTGGCGGCAGGGAATGGCACGCAGAGTGAGGCTTCTTTGCAAAGCTGATTTAATTATCCTTTTATACTTATTCCATTTTATACTTTTCCAGTACCTAAAGGGGGCCTACAGGAGGGATGGGAAACACTCTTTATCAGGGAGTGTAGTGACAGGACAAGGGGTAGCAGTTATAAACTGAAAGAGGGTAGATTTAGATTAGATATTAGGAAGAAGTTTTTCACTGTGAGGGTGGTGAGACACTGGAACAGGTTGCCCAGGGAAGCTGTGGATGCCCCATCCCTGGAGGTGTTCAAGACCAGGCTGGATGAGGCTTCGAGCAACCTGGTCTAGTGGAGGGTGTCCCTGCCCATGACAGGGGAGTTGGAACTTGATGATCTTTAAGATCCTTTCCAATGCTAACCTTTCTATGATCCAATGGTTCTATTTTTTTTTCTCCTTCTTTTTCTTCCTGTCCTGTCAGTGGTTCTCATGCTTCTCCAAAGCAAACAGCACATAAATAACTACATAAATTATACATTTGGTTGTTTGCTTCTAAACAGCTTTACATGACCTGCTTTCCCTTCCTGAACTCTGTCCCAGCTCTAGCTAATTTTTTGCTTTACTTCTTGCACATCTGTAAGATTCCCACCTCTACACCTAACTAGACCTTGAAAGAGCTGTCCTTCAGAAGCATGTTTCAGTTTATTGCTCAGGATGCTGACATGTCCTGTCAAAATTCCAACAATTTTTAATGCTGTGTATGTGCCGTTACCCCTGTAGCTGACTAGTAAAATAGCATTGATTTATTTCACCTCCAAAGTCTACCCGCAGTCCATCTTTTCTGGTGAGTGAGAGATCATGCATGGTCGAGAGATCCAACCTTCAGGATGGAATTGTTCTTTCTTCCTGTCCGGTTCTGTCATTAGACAGAACACCTGAACAGCATTGGCTCTGCTGACTGTGGATGAACTTTGAAGTAGAAACCACACTAGGACAGCTCCAGTTTCTCTGTGCTGGTTTTTCAGCTTGAATTTCTCTGGGTCAGGTAGATTCAATGCATGCTAGTTTCCAGGCTAGAAACCATTCAATTTTAAATGACTGCTGACTGGGCAAACATGTGAGGTTGGACTTGTCTTGCAGAATACTTGAGTGTCCTTTGGATACAAAGCCCACTGACTTCTGCAGGGAGCTGTGCCCTCCTTATGTGTTGGATCTGTTGTCTTGGCTTCAGTCCATTAGCTTTTCCCTGAATAACTTTTCACTTTGTAGTGGTGGCTTCTTCCATTTCCAAACTCACCTTAAAATTCCCGATAGAAATTATGTCCTTCACAGAAACATGATAAAAGGTACAGTTACTGCAGTTGCAAACAACCATCTTCACTAAGCAAATGGTAACTCAAGAAAATTAAGGCGAAAATAGTCACCCTTGAAAGTTATGAAACAAATAGCCGGTAATATGCTCTTGCTCGTGTGAACTTTGCATGAGCCTTTTTTTTGGTATGGTTACTTGCATGTATTTTAAGAGAGAGTGTTTTTTCAGCTGCTTGATGTCAAAAATGTGCTTACCTTTTTATTTAAAATCAAAGGACAGTAGTTAATTTTTATCATTTTAATATAGCTGCAACCCAGCCTGTAACAACAACCCCAATTCAGCTTTTCCCACTCTACTGATTAGGGTGGTATACAGAACAACCCATTCAGTCATAAAGGAAATGCATAATAGTTTGCAAATTACATTTTTAACTATTGACATATTTACAAAGAAGTTATATGTTCGTTTAAATGTCCATGTATTTTTTTCGTAACCCCATGGAAAGGCTCCTTTTAACAAGCCCAGGGGCCACCTCTTGTGGTTTCTGCAAAACCTGCTGCTGCCTAGCACAACTGTCCCCATTTCCCTAGCCGTGATTTCTGCAACTGTTCTCTGAGGTTTAGACAAGACCATGCCAAAATCCCATTGCACATTTTTAGATTGACCTTAGAGTTGAGTCCCAGGTCTGACCAGTTATTTGGGCTATCATTCCTGTCTGAATGTTTTATGCACTCCATACCCCATGCTTTTTTTCTGCTGTAGTATTCTAAAAGGAGACTGTGTTTGCTGTGTGACTTTGAAATCACAGAAAACACTGATAGTCTCCAGCATCAGAAGCTTGTATCTACTTTGAAGTCCCTTTCTGCAAGCTCACTCCCACTGGGAACTTCTGTGTTTCTTCAAGTGGTAGAACAAGAGGAAACAGTCACCTCTTCTGAAGAGTGCTCCACTCCTTAAAACCAATTCTACGGCCATCTCCTGCTAAAGTCATTGCTACACCACCAGCATTACTGTGGTTTTTCCCAGGCTTGTACATCACAGTGGAAGCACAGCCTTTCCAGTTTCCATTTGCCTGGCAAGATGCTCCTTAGTAAAGAAGCGTTGCCAGGATTCAGTGCCCTGTGCTGGCTCTGAACTCATTATGTTCCCAACAGAGATGAAAAGCTCTGTGGATTTTAACCATTTTCAGGAATTTTTGTGGGGTTGTAGAATAATTTTGGAAGAGGCACCATGCTTACAAGCCCAACTGACAGCATGGAAAAGGGTTTTCAAATCAGAATAGGAATGCAAGCTATTTACTACTGAAGATGCTGGATCTCATTCTACTGATCACCAAAGCGTTCCCCCTTCTCACCTTGCCTTTCTGCTGACTTTGGAGTCTTGATGAACTGACAAGAAATGTTGTGTAATGGTGCAAAACTCTGTAGAAATCTGGGCAGCTGGCCAGCGTATGCACCGGTTCAGATTCTTATTGTAGGAATTCTCTCTTTCTGCTTATGTGTGCAAGGTAAATCAGTTCTTTCTGGAGTAGGTCTCATTTATTTTTATTGATTTTAAGATTTGCAGCATTCATCTTATCAGGCTTTCTGTAAATGGATTTGGTCATGTTCAAAGGTTTTAGTGCGTGCTAGAGGTCAGGCTGCGAAAAGCCCAACTTCATGTTAACCTTCAATAGCCTTTATGTATCTTGAAGTTATTTTGTGTTGGCTGAAGCCATCTGCTGTTGTAAAAGTAGTCTTTTTCTTGTCCTTTGGATCTGCTGAGATTTATCACTATCCAGTTTTTAAGATACAGCATAGAAAGCCAGCCTGAACCTGCTCCCACAAAGAGATGGTACCCCAGACACTGGTACTCTTAATGCTGAACTCATTTAGTTTCTTGGGATCTGGTGCTTTACTTCTCATACAGGACTGTGAATGAGACACAAGGAATCCTTAAAATCTAAATCTGGCAGTGTGTCAGAACAAATGTGAAAGAAACTCTGGGAGCTTGTTTTCACATCCTTTCCTTTCATAGGGTAGTGGGTTTTTTCATGCATCAAAGTGTTAGCTCTATGTTCCAGCATTTCACAGCTGTGACTGTTCTTCTTACTACTGATATTTGCCAGAAATGGTCAGCAAATGAATAGAAGACAGTTTTTCTTTCAGACCCACAAAAATATCTCTAGAGATACATATACAGTTTGCTTCTTCACCATTCTTCTATTTTGGACTCTCCCAAAATGTTTCTTGAAGTGTAATGCCCCAAAACAGATGCTGCTCCAGCAATGGAGAGTAGAATACGTCCCTCCCTGCATATCCATATAGCCAACACACCTGGGGTAATACTTCTTATTTTCCTCCTTTTCAGTACATTTAGATGTTAATTTTACATCTAGTTTACTTTCTAAATCTTCCAGATATACCAATGTAACTTCTCGCATGATGCTTTCCAGTTTATTTTCTCATTTTGATATATATATTAAAAAAAAAGAAACTAATTTCTTATGGGGGGTGTTTTGCTTGTTTAGATATGCTGCAGATTCTCCTGTTTGAATAAAGAAGTGGACTCACTTCCATAAAAAGAACAATTAGGTAAACTGTTGTTTCTAGAAAAGAAATTGTGAGAGAGAGAATATGATAGAGATGCATGAAATCGTGAGTGGAATTGAGAAAACGAATAGAGGACAATTACTCAGTCTTTCACAGCATGAGAACACATGAGCATCAGTTGAAACTAGTAACACTTCCAAACCAAAACAAATTGTGCGTGTGGTCCCTCCAGCCACTGTTTTGTGGTATAGTTGTCATATGTGGTAGCTGTGCTGTTTTGGTGCTGAGATTGGTTTGTAAGTCCTGTGGAAACACCTGCCCACTGGATGCAAACTGAGGGACTGGGAAAGCTCCTTGGAATTGATAAGGCTGGAAATGGAAGGTGCAGGCAGGAACTCTTCATCTGTTTCCTTCTGCTTCTAGCTGGCAGGTAGATTTTAGAGCAGGATGGTGATTTCTGGCTGCTAAATTACTAGCCTTCTTGCACAAACCAAAAGGGACCAGATTCATTTAACTGAGACCAATATGCATCTATGGAGATTTCCAAAGGAGTATTTAAACACATGACTGCGCAATGGTAGAAGAACAAAATATCGTGCTTGTGACTTCTAATGACCGACATTGCAAATAATCCTCCTTAGGCAACCATCATCCAAATGCTGTCAGCACAGGGAATTCTCAAGTACAGGGGATTTATAGTTTTGTGTTCAGAAATATATGTGTAACCAAAACTTTTCAGAAATTTAAAGCAGATGCTCTTTTTCAGGGAATATGAAATATTAAATTTATGTCTCTCTCCATCTCTCGGTTGGACTGTATGTTTTCTTCCAAGTAAAAGTTGTGGGTTTTTTCTTTTCTTTCAGGGATGATGCATTTTTAGGGTTTTATGACTGACCAGGTAGAGAATGTATCTGTATGATTTTTTTTGAGAGAGGATAATTGCACTGTAGTTACAGTATAAGCACATTTTTAAAAATAACAAGGAGCAGGTTTAATGTTGCTCTTTGAAAGTAATGAGAATAAATTTGCTCAGTGGTAAAAATAAGTTATTTGAGGTTTTGACATTTGGCATTCAGCATTAGCTTTGGAGATTAGAATGCACTGAAAGAAATTGGCCAGTGGAGAACTATTAGTGGAGTTCATTTAAGATAACTTTGTTCAAAAAAAGGCAAATAAATAATACAGAGATGAGCCTTCTGTCCTGGAAGAAATCTGAGGGCTACTACAGTTTCTTCTTCAATCTTCAAACTAATTTATGCAAGTCTGAGCAAATAAACTTTTAAATTTTTGAAGTAATTAAAAAAACCCAAGCCTGTGTACAGTCCATAAATACTGAGGACAGTCTATTTTCCTGGAAATATCAGAAAAATAACATTTTAAACTTTTATATACACAAATACACATTCTTACAGCAGAGCCCTCAAGCATCCTTGATGACAATTAAAAACGCCGTTCTTTTTAAAGCACAGACCATTCTCCACAATAGCTCCATCACCACACAGCTCCCACTGTGCATTGCACACACAGCAGATCAGAACTTGATCAAGAAGATCAAGAGAATAACACATCATCACTTCCTCCAAAACATATTGCAAGCAATATGTACATGTGTGCATGTTCCCACCATGGAAGAGATGCACAAGTCCTTAGTTTCTTGGGCAGTTGCTCAGGTAATGCTGACCACTGTTCTTCCTGGGAGAACTATTTGTCTAGGCATATGGCTTCTGTAAGAAGAAATGAGGAGCCTCAACTTAGAAAACACATTATCAAATTAAGAAGCTGTTCTGTAGCAATTTTCTACTAGCATCAGAGGACC
>NW_010115318.1:0-38211 GCF_000699245.1 Pterocles gutturalis | reverse complement strand
CAGGAATAGAGCAGAATTACAGCCTTCACACTATCTAATACAGACCCATTTGCTTTCTCCAGCACCCATTTACATATGAGATTTCAAGTCAGAGAGTTGCTCAGCTAGCGTGAAAGCCTGGGAGGACTTGGTGGAACCCTTGCCTTTAGACAATGGGTACACTGCCAGTAGTCTTGGCAGGAATAAAAACTAACCACTATGCCAAAATGATGTACTAGATTACTTTCAGAGAAAATCCAAATGGGCACAAATAGTGTGTAACTCGACGAGGAGACTCAGAAAAATTATTCTAATTTAATAACCTGATTATGAGGAGTCTCTGCATGTTCTTTTTGTCTTAATAGTTCAATACAAAAACCTGGTAATGTTTTGGGATAATATGGACAAACTTTATACAAGAGTCTACTCCGCTGGGTAATGACAGCAAGCAAGAGTGATCTGACCTGAATCCTTTTAGAGGTCCCCCTGCTGCTACTAAAGGATATCTTCCCTTGCCAGCTGCTCACCTAAGCCACACTACTGATTCCGTGTTTAGAGATACATCTTTGTTTTACCATAATCTTCTGCAGTTCTCAGGGGCAAACTCGGGTTGTGTCCATGTATGTACCTGACATTCCCACTCCATTGGGTTAATCTTTTTGTCCAGAGTCAGATGTTGCTCCAAGTGTTTCTGTGCAGCTTTCATGTGGAGAAGGGGTGTGTGCTAGACTTGGCTTGTTTTGCTCATAATATAAATACTTTTTTTTCTTTTCTTGTTTTGCAGCAACAGTTGGCCAAGAATATAAAATTTGGGCAGCCTCCACAAATGACAGTTTCTGTGAGGACAAAGGGGGAGGCAAACACTAGTGTAGAAGAGAATGTGTCGCTCAGTAGCCCCATGGAGATTGAGACTCAGCAGGACACAGTGATCTCAGACAGCAGCAATAAAGTAAGCACCTTAAATCAATGTATTAATGGCATTATAGTGATATTAAAACAGTGAAGTTCACTGGGGTGTAGCAGATGTCTCAGTGGGCTGTTTTATGTGGGTGGGATCAGTCAGCTCGTGCTTCTTGGACTGGTGAGAAGCGTGTGCTCTTGGCATCCTAAGCTGAGTCCCACAGAATTACCAGTTTGAACATCTGCTCTGAACTTCCAGCAAAGCAGACATCACTCTCAGTTTAGCTAGAAGACAGGAAATTTTTCTGAGACAAAAAATGTCTTGAAATATGGACATCTCAGAACGGAAAGTTGTGCACAGCATCAAATGTCAAAAAGGAAAAATAATTCAAAAATGAGAGAGGTCTGGAGCCTAAATCTGTAAAATCCTGGGTCTTGGAGTAAATATCCATATTTCTCATGGATAGGAAGTGAAGTCAAAGAAGGGGAAGAAACATTTTGAGGATGCTCCCTAAATCCAGACATCCAGTATAATTCAAATAATTATTCAAATGATCCATGAAGATTTTGATACCAGGAACTGTGGGCATTTGGGTGTCTTGTTCAGACAGCAAAGAAGCATGGCGAGTGATGGAAGCTCTCTGAAATCCTGTAAGGCGAGAGTGGCTCTGTGTGTTGCTGTACTGGCTGAAGGGAGCACGGGGGACAGAGGGACATCCTTCCCTGATGGGAGGCTGACATTGTGCCTAGAAACCCGTGAGGGAGGCACCACGTGCATGCAGCCCTTAAAATCCTGGAGGGACATTGGGGCATGAACCTCCACTTGTGTTCACCAGCACTAGTGCTAGTTGTGTGAAAGGCAAAGCCAGTAAGTGTCCTCTGCAGCTCATGCCTATATTCAGCCAAACACATAGAAGGGAGATTTATGACTGAGGAGGCCCAAATTCTTCATCAGTCTTCAAGGGGCAACATAGCTCCTCTGTGACTACTTCCTTTGTGGCTGTGGTCAGCTCTGTCAGGGAGCCAGGCACTTGCACGCTCACGCTTCTCCCTCTGCAGTCTGGAAGGCTAAAAATTAAGCCAAAGTGTGGTACATTTATTCTGCTTCACAAACACTCCTTTCTGAAGCAATCAGTTAACGTGAATCAAGATTATCCTGCATGCCTTAGAGCACAGAGTGCAGTGGGACTGCAGACAGATTTTGGCTATGTATCCTGGTACTAGGCAAGACTGTGTTTGAGACAAGCACAGGTTCTCTGCAGACAGCCTTTTTGCTGGGTCGTGTCACCTAGTGACCTCCGGCTCAAAGGAGAAAACTAAGAACCCACTAGAGTATCTTTGTGTAATAAGGAGGGAGAGGTTCAGTCCTTACCACTTACACTTTTAAATACTATGTTTTGAAAACAAAATTAATGCCCCTTTGCATAATTCTTTCTCCAAATACTAAAGGAACAAACATCCCTACTCAGAAGAAATTGCAGATACCAGTGCTACATGCATAGGGTTGGCCAGAGCACTCAGTACTTCCCTTTTCTCTTTCTGTGCACTACTCATTCCCTGCTTTATCAGAAATTTCTGGTGTGCTGCAGCTTGCCTAATTTCTGCTCCTGTCTCTGCTGTTGGCCTTGTAACTCCTCTGCATGTTTATCTGCATAGGTCCTGGGGAGACGGGGTGGCTTGTGCTGGGAGTTGGTGGCCAGGAACACATAGCACTGCTCAACTTCAGACAGGTTTCCTGTGTTACTTTGTGACTTCTGATTCTCCCGACTGAGTAACTTGTATCGATGGCAAGAGTTCTGGGTTTCATTTAACCTGTATTTGTAAAGCTGATTTTTTAGGCTTCATATCAATGATCATGTGCACCTGGTATAAGGGGATCCCAACATTCATTAGGTTATGAAGTAATACTGTGATATAATGATTAAAAACAATGTTTCTGGGAGTGATGAATGCTGCTTCAATCCCTGCGCCTTAAAATTCCACTCCTGTGAAATGGCTTGGAGAGGGACGGGGGGTAAGGAATCATAGTGACTGGCAGGCTCCGGAGCCAGCTTGCTTTCTAAGAAGAGGAGTCATCAGGAATCTGGAGTTGCAACTCTTTGCAGCAGCATAATGTCTGATCAGATTCCTCTATTTTTTCCTTAGGTGTAGGTCAGGAGAAAATAAAGTTATCAAGAGATGACTGAAATTCTACAAAGCTGTGCTCTTTCTTTTTATTTGGAACCTGGTTATCTTGTTAAGGAAGCATGAGTGTTTTGCGTTTCGTAGTGCCTTATAGCAGCAACTGCTTCTGTATAGACAGCAGTGATTCAAGGTGCAGCAAAGAGAAATATATAGCATTTAGGAACATCAATTGTCTATCCATCAATCCTGCAGTGACAGGAAATAGGGTAAAAACCCTACATGCATGATTTCACAAGTTCTTTGAACCATATTTATTAGATCCTTTACATTTTAATATCTAGCTGTGGTAATCTTGTTTTCTAGTCCACTGACACTCCAGATTTGTTGAGAGCAATGACTTTGCCTGGAATAGGACATGAAGTGGAAGAAAAGGTAAAAAAAACTTTTACATTTGGTTCGCACTGTTACTTTCTAATTTTAGTTATTAGAAGCATGAGAGTCAGTTTTTTGCTTTAGTACATATTTCACTATTTCATTGATCATCCAAGATTTTGTGAACATTGTGCAGCTTTGGGGATAGTAAATAAGCAATAACTAAGATTGAGAAACCTGTAAGAGCTGATTGCAGCAAACATCAGAACTCGGTTTCTGCCAGTCTTGCACCATTCTTGCATTTGATGTATTAATCATAGAGCCATAATTTTCATAAGTACTTCTACTCCTTTGTTATGCTTACATGTAATTCAATAAGCGTATGCAAAATGTTCCATCAGCTTTTAAGTAATTGGTTCCCTGATTAGCATATGTTTAACCTCAGAAGATTACAGAGCTGTCTTGAAAACAATGTATGTGATTTTTTTTCTTTACAGAAGATCTTCTCTCCCTTCTATTTTTTCTGTTTTCTTTTTCCACTTGGATTGTGCAAATACAAGTCTCAGGATGATAGCTCAGTGACTTATGGGAGAAACTGATTACAGGGTTACTCTTACACATCTAGACATACAGTTCCACTGTATTTATTCATGAGAGGAGTCTCACTAAAGCACTTTGCTTGTATTTGCACTTTCTGAACCCAGATATTTGAAGGGCAAGAGAAAAAAGCACCAATCAAAGCCAGTATTGTCTTATTTTTTGCTGTTCTTTGGTGCTAGCTTGGACAACTCCACCTGACTGTGGAGGGAAGGTTTTCCGCAGGCACTGTGCCAGTCTGAGATCCAATACCGTAGTCATCTCCCATGCAGACAGTATAGCTCTGGAGCTGTTCGATTATAATGCTTAGACAAGTCCATCTGATTTGTTCTTGCCTAAAGTGTATAATCCACATTATTTGAAGATGGAGATATTTTTTCCACAGTAAGCGAACTTTAAAATGTCCCAGTGTTCGATGCTGCTTAAAACCCTGCCTCTGCCGTTCCCTTTCCCAACAACTTGTGAGTGGAGCTAAACTGTGAAAAAACTTCAGATAGAATGGTCTAATTTTTAAGTGAGAAGTATAAAAACATTAGTACTGGAAATGGGAAAATGTGTGTGTGTGCATGTGTTATTTATTTATTTATTTATTTAAATGGAAGAAATACCTTAATAATAGCTTCTTGTGTTTGTGATACAAACAGGTCACTCCAGTCAAATCATCTCGGCCAAAAAGACAATTTTCCTGTTCTGGTACAATTGAAACAATCAATTTGGATGCTGTTCCCCAGGCTGTTGCTCGTCTAGACAACAGTGCAGCTAAACACAAGCTGGCTGTGAAGCCGAAAAAGCAGAGGATGTCAAGAAAGCACAAGAGATTAACAAAGGTAATGAATCACTGGTCAAATAGTGAGAGGAGTGGCATTGCTTTTGAAGCTGGGTACAAAATAACCACAACCGAGTGCACCAGAAGTAGCTATAAACAGAGGACTGTCTTAAGATGTGATTAACGTTGTTAGAGATAGCTATTGAAAGCTTCTTCAACAAATCTTGTGTCTCCAGGGCAAAAAAAAATGCATGCTTCTTTCATTTTGTCTTGAAAACAAGACAGAGACCTAAAGATAGAATCCTAGCTGGAGAGAAGATGCAAAGAAGTTTTAATATAGCCAGTTGAGACAAACACCTGAGGTACTTCCACTAGGATTTTACATTGGGAGACCTTTCTGATTCTAGATTTTCTAGTAAAAAAATCAGGTCATAAAAGTCTGAAGGTTATCTGTCACTGTTAATGCTGCTCTAGTATAGGCAATCAGGAAAAAAAATAGATTCTCTAAAACTGGCATGGGTTCTGACAGTGATAATATAAGTCTTATAAGAAAGAGTAAGACTTAAGTAACACAGCTCTTGCTACAGCTAGAGTGAACTATCAAATCCTCACTTTGTACATACACTTACTACATGGCTATTTTGTTTTTTATCCTGACATCTCACCAGTGCTTCTAAATGGGACAAGTCTATTAAACTAATACAGGGTTCAAGAGAGGCTACTGTCCTTTCTTCTGCACCATTGTACTTGCATTTATCACTCTTGCAATGGGGAACTCAAATTTAAACCTCTAGTTTATACAGAATGTTTAACTGGAGCCAAATGATGGCTCAATAAATGATAGCTAGACAGGGCATTAGCTGAGCTGTTTTTCTCAAGGAAAGTGCTGTGAAGCCCTCTTCAGGTGCAGCTCATCTTCGGACCATGTCGCTACAGAGACATGGAGTAAGCTGTGAAGAAGATCTGCATTCAGATTATTGCAGGTATTGCACATGCCAGGGCTGTGGGGCAAGCATGGAGAACTGGTCAGGAGTTACCAATGTCTCGGTACAGTACAGTACAGTGTTGCTGGGGAGCTGAAATTCTCCGTCCATGCATGATCACACAGTTCCTGCAATAGAACTGGAGTCTTAGCACGGATAATGAAGAAGCTATCCTGGCTCAGGATCTGTGAAAAGAAACCAAATTCTGTTTCCCTGAGCAGCATTCTTTCCTGGCTAGCACTGCAGAGCTCTTTTATGCAGGCAACAGCTTCTGTCTCTGCAAGTAACAGCTAGATTTGCCATGAAATAACTGGCAAAACAGTGCCCTTAAGCCAGTGATAATTATTTCAGGCTTAAAGGATGGAGTTCTAAGTAGCAGAACAGGCATATGAAACTTGTGTTCTATTCCTCGGGCTTCTGTAAATTTGAAATGGCAGGTCTCAATCTGAATTAGCTCATGGACACCAAATGGTGATTCAATATTTAGCATTATACTGTTATCACTGTTGGGATGTTTTCCATCTTTTGAAGGCTATGATCCAAATAGGTGAGAGGCATGGGATATATGATGATGTGATGCATAAATTGGGGTATGTTGGCTCTGGATCTAAATCGTTGTTCTTAAAAAAAAAAAACCTGATTTTTATTTTTTTTTTTTTTTACATTTGCAACTGATTGTTTGTTCTCTATAAAGAATAACAAGCCAATAGGCAATATTCAGTCATTCCAAACTTGTCTCCCAATTTTAGGGATCACAAAGTTTAACAATAACAGAATTTGAGCCAGAAGACCTAGACATTCAGCTGTATGGAGACAGATACCCAGGTTATAATGGGCACATCACAGCAGACAAGCTAATCCAGAATGGAGAGGAGCAGAAGAAGCTTCAGCTGTCACAGGAGAAAAGAATTGAAGATCACTGGGGGATCTTTGAGGCTGAAAGGATAAGGCAGATTGTAGAAATGGAAGAACAAAGAGAAATGGAAGAACAAAGGTGCCAAGAACTTGAGCAGATGCAAAGAGAGCAGGAGAGAAGGCGTGAAGAAGAGAGGAGGCAGTATCTCCTTGAAGGAGAGACATCTTTGAAAATAGAACAGCAAACATGCCATAAAGAGGAGAGAAGACTTCTGGAGACTGAACTGGAGCAGCAGAGGCACCAGCACCTGGAGAAGCAGAGGCAGAAGGAGTTGGGGGCGCAACAGGGACAACAGCTGGAGGAGCAGAAGCACCAGCATCAGGAGGAGCAACAGAGACAACAGCTGGAGGAGCAGAAGCACCAGCACCAGAAGGAGCAACAGAGACGAGAGCGGGAAGAGCAGAAGCTCCAGGAACATGAGGAGCAACAGAGACGAGAGCGGGAAGAGCAGAAGCTCCAGGAACATGAGGAGCAACAGAGACGAGAGCGGGAAGAGCAGAAGCTCCAGGAACACGAGGAGCAACAGAAACAAGAGCAGGAGGAGCAGAGGCACCAGGATCAGGAGGAGCAACAGAGACGAGAGCTGGAGGACCAGAGGTGCCAGGAACGGGAAGAGCAGAGACATCAAGAGTTGGAAGAGCAGAAGAAGCAAGAGCTAGAGGAGCAGAAGCATCAGGAATGGGAAGAGCAGAGGCACAAGGAGCTGGAGGAGAAACGGAGACGAGAGCTGGAGGAGCAGAAGCGAATAGAGCTAGAATTAAGGCAACATGAGATTGAAAAACAGCATCAAGAGGAAGAAGAAACAAATCAGCTGGAGGAACAAAAAAACCTCAAGGAACAAAATAAGGAAGAAAAACAGACACAAGAGCAAGAAGAGAAAGAGCTTCGAGAAGCTGAAATAAACCTAAAACAGGAGAAAGAAGCTGAGAGCCTCAAACAACAGAAGAAACAAGAGGAACAAAGGCAGCATTTGAAGGAGAAAGGAGAAAAGACAGAGAAGGAACAACCCCAGCAACTAGTGGATAAGAAAAAGAAACGGGAAGAGCAGAGAAAACACAAGCTCACAAAACAAATGCACATGGAAAGTGCAGAGGATGTGCAACAAGGTGAACGGAAGCAGCAAAAGGAACAAAATGAGCAAGAATGGAACAAGCTGGAAGAGCAGAATGTAGACACAGAAGGTCAAAATCTTCAGCAAAAGCAACAAGAAAAATCCTTGGAACAGCAAGAGGACAAGGATCAGTTGTGTCCTGGATGGGCTGATAGTCATCCAGTAGAGGAGAAGCTCTACGAAGGATCAAGATCCCCAAAACTCAAACAGCCAGGAAAAGAGAATAAAACAGCAGAAGAAATCCTAGCCCAGAAACTGAAGAGAGAAGTTGAAGCTCAAGAGCAAAAGCGAATAGGGGAGGAACTTAGGTGGCAAGAGGTAGATGAAAGACAAACTGCATCCAGACCCTTTACATTTCAAGTGTCTTCTGGAGATAAACAGATCATATTTCAGAAAGTAAATCTGAGTCCAGTCATGCCTGTGAAAGGAGCAGGACTCTCTTCTCCATCCGTCAAAGACTGCAGGATGCACACTGCCAGCAAGGGCTCTCACACACTCCCATCATCTGTGTGTGTACCCCATACAGCTATTTTGGTCACTGGAGCACAGCTGTGTGGCACAGCAGTTAACTTGAACCAGATAAAGGACACAGCTTGTAAATCATTACTTGGCTTAACAGAAGAGAGAAAAAATGTGGATATTCCTTCACCAGAGAAGGCCCTGAAAAAAACCCAGGATCCCAAACCCAGCAGCAGTAAAATGAAGTATGCACAGGAGGCATTGAACAACCAGGCCGTGCTAGCTGAGTGGGCTTCTATCCGCTCCAGGATCCTAAAGAACGCAGAAAACAGCAAATACAATGAGAGAGACCGAGTAAGTGTCTGCAGACACAGTGATGACTGGACACCTCGAGGACGGGGTGCTCCCCATGGTAACTTGAGGAAAACCCTCTCTGCAAATGCAAAGTTCTCGATAACACCAGCATGGCAGAAATTCTCAGAAGCTTCAAAAACCAATTCAGACACTGAAAATGTAAGTACAGCCAAAGGCAATGACACAGTGGCTGTGGGAAGAATCACTGCCTCATCCCCTGACTCGAAGGAGGATGTGGCTTCCATTTCTAGGGATAACTTAGCTGAAAAGGCTAAGGAGAAAATGGAAACCCATAGTGAAATGACAGACAACACAGACGGCTGTAAATTTGCAAAAGATCTTCCATCTTTCCTTGTTCCATGTTTTCCTCATTCTCCAGGTAAAGACTTACCCCAGCCAGAACTTCCCAGTGCTCTGGAAAATCAGCAGAATAACAGCACAAAAGAAGCAGATAA
Organism: Pterocles gutturalis; assembly: GCF_000699245.1. Lineage (NCBI taxonomy): Eukaryota > Metazoa > Chordata > Aves > Pterocliformes > Pteroclidae > Pterocles > Pterocles gutturalis. The sequence goes on along the minus strand of NW_010115318.1, from coordinate 29,195 downwards.
ACCAGCACCAAATGGAGAAGAAAATGTTTCCCCTTTTGGGATAAAGTTACGAAGGACAAACTACTCTTTACGTTTCCATTATGATCAACAGGCAGAGCAAAGGAAAAAGAAAAGATACAGTGCGGGAGACAGTTTTGATGGTGTGCCTGACCCACTACTTACAACAGAAGGTGAGAAAGAATCCACTGGTTTTGTTCCACAGGAGAGTACATCGCCTGGCACTGGAAGAGTGAACGTCCCTGGTAATTTAAAAGACTCAAAAGCCTCTTCAATTACTGTGATAGAGATTTCACAACCAGCAGGCACACCAGTAGTCCTACCAGCCACTGGCCAGAGTGCTTCACCCCCTCATGAGAAACCAGCATGCAAGTCACTGGTCTCACAGAAACCTGCTTTGGCTCCCAAGCCCACCAGCCAAACACCGCCATCGTCTCCTCTCTTTAAAGTGAACAGATCAAACCTAGCTGATACACTGGGGCAAAGGCTGGCTAAAGCTGAATCAGATGGTGGCTGGAGAAAAGAAGACAGAGCAAATGCTGTACACCCTGCCCCGTCCAGTGAGAACAAAAATGATGAGGAGGAAATCAGAGAAAAGAAGTCATTTTTCCCATCTATAAGTATTCCATGGAGAGAAAAAAATGACAAAAAGCCTGAGCCACTGAAGAAAGGTATGTATTTTTCAAAGGTCATTTAGCTATTGTCTGCATTTCCAAAACTAAATACCGGAGGTCCAGAGGGAGACATTTGGTTTTAAGTGATAATTTTTACCTGGCATATTATTTGTGGAGTACCTCTGTTTTGCTTTGGGTTGTCTGAATGAATGGGACTTCCCACCCCCACAATTTAATTCAGAAACACACAAACTCAGTGTGACCTGCTTAAGTTAATTTCAGGGAGGTAACTGAAGTGTGTGTGTGTGTTTTTCTTGATAGAGATCTTACCTAGCTAGGCAGATGATGGACTCTGTGTTCCATGTGTAATGGTTTTAATCAGAGGGAATAATTTTTATAATTTTATAATTTACATTGTTTCTACTTTTTAGGGGAATACTATCTAGCTTAAATGATACTGAGATTTAGGTCCCCTTACAGAGTCTATCCTGGGTAAACTATCTAACCCAATATAGCTGGGCATTTCAGAGACAGTCTTCAGTAACAGAAACAATTACAGCAGCCAGAGTGGCTATTCAGAGAGGGGTTGAAAGCCCTGAGATAGTATTCTGTACAAGAGCAAAAATTACTCTTTCAGCGTAAGGACACTCAAAAGAGCAAGGCAGAAATTCAGCATTTAATTGGGAAATCCCATTTTTTTCCATTCTTGAATTTTGCAAGGATCAAGACACTTCTAAAACCATATCTCAGTGGAACTGCTGCTTAGTTTTTTACAATTTTTTATACTTTTTCCTTTCCCTTCCCTTTTTAAATGAGGATGTACGGAAACTAGTTGGAGGCCCAGCTGCCAGCCTGGGAGAGCAGGGCCCGGGCCAGTGGTGGGTTTCTGTGCTTGCTGAGCTCACCTGTGCACCCCAGAGCTGCTCCCTGCCACTCACAGCTCTAGACTGGGTGCTAGCCCCGGTTTCATGCAGTGTACAGAAAGTCAAATGCTCAAGTGATGATTTAAAAAAAAAACAAAACACACCACCCCACATTTTTAAAGAGGGTCTGAATTCATAGCAGTATATAATTTCAGTGCCCTTTATTTTGCTGAAGTTTGGATTTCTTCCCCTAAATATGACTGGAAAATCAAGGAACTGTAGTACATAGTGGCCAGATCCCTTTCATTAGAGGTGTAAACAATTAATGCACTTTCACTTAAACGTGTAGTAAATTAGGCTATCGGTCTAAGAGTCTGGGATACGCTTTTTCACCAAAAAAAAGGACAAATTTGGACAGCTGTATGAGTGTGTTGAATTAGGTCTCATTCTTGAGGCATAAGAACTGTTTCAGGATTTGACATACAGTCCGCAAAGGTCTGCGACTGGCATGGCATTCAGTGTGCTCTGCTTCAGAGTCTTCACCAGGTAGAGAAGTTGTACTGGTTTGCTTGAGACAAGAGATGTGTGCACTACTTAACCAACTCTTTCCATGTTTTCTTTCAGAAAAGCCAATCCTCCAGAGCAGGCACTCTTTAGATGGCTCTAAATTGATGGAAAAAGTTGAAACTTCACAACCACTTTGGATTACATTAGCACTGCAAAAGCAAAAGGGATTTCGTGAGCAGCAAGCTACGAGGGAAGAGAGGAGACAAGCCAGAGAGGCAAAGCAAGCAGAGAAGCTGGCTAAAGAAAATGTAAACAATCTTTAGAAACCTGACCATTAGAAATAGTGATACCATAATTATAGCTGTTTGCTAGTTTTCTTACATGAAAGGGATTAATTTTTTTTTCTGTTTGGTTTGTAAGATTTCATAAAAGCTAAAATGTCAGTGGGTAAAAAGTAGTCTGAAAGTCTGAAGTTGCCTTTTGCAAACCTGAGACTGTCAGGAGAAAATACTGTGCAATAGTGTGACAATTTTAGTGTAAGCTCTGATGCCTTAATATAAGGTGGTAGTTAATGGCAATCATAAGCACAACCACTGCGCAGGTGATGGAGCAGAAAAACTGTATGCAACAGGGTTCTGTCAAAGCTTGAGTAGATGTTAAGCCTTAATGCTTGGGGAATAACCTCTGAAGTACTCATTCATAGGTGAATACAGGTTAATATTAGTGAGTTTTAATTTTTTTTTTTTTGCAATTTATTATTTGGTTAAAATGTAGATGAATAAAAGAAGTGAACAGTCACGTGAAGCAACCCAAATGCCTAAAGCAGGCACTGAATTCAAGTATCACTTGTTTCCTGTTCTCTAAATAGCTATTTACTCTCCATGGTTTTCTATTAGTAAGAAAAACACTTCTTATAGTACAGAAGTAATGCTGTATATAGGTACCACAGATGATAAAAGGGAGATTATGTGGCTGAGTATATTTTGATGTTTGTTATGAGACCCAGATTTCTGATGGCATGTGCATATTACAGACATAGGTAACTGGTGGAAAAAAAAACAGCAGTGGGTGTGAAGTTGCCCACAGATGCACACTGTTTCAGTGCTGTATTTAACAGGCAGGGCTGGCTCAAACTGTTCAATATTTTGATGGAAATGACAACATGACAAATTTAACTTTGTGGGGTTTCTTCTACGATCTTTAATACATGTTACTTTTAGAAGTATCAGAGTGTTTTGAGTCTGCTGAAAAGGAAGGTTAAGGAAAGGACAGGCGATGAATGAAAGCATCAAGTGTGACATCTCTTACCTGTGGCCACTACATGACAGACTGTTTCTCGTTTAGCAGTTTTCCTTCTCTGTTCTAGGCTGCTGCAAATTATCAGTCAGATAATAAAACCAACAGCAGCAAAACAAGCACACTGCAGAAATCTACACCTCAGGAAGGAGAGAAGAAAATTGAGACTGCTGTATCAAGACTAGAAAGAAGGGAGCAGCTAAAAAAGTCAAACACCCTTCCAACTTCTGTGACAGGTACAGTGAGAGATTCAGATTTACTCTAGGAATAATGCACTTCAGAAATAGTATTACATGTTTTTGAGATTTTTTTTTTTTCTCATATATTACCCTTAGAATTACAAATGCACTTGCTTTCAGCATGGAACAATACAACTTGTCCCAGCCTCATCTGCTGGCCATTATGCTGGAAGTACATAATTTTAACGAGTTTTTACCAGGTTCCACGGGTTATTAAGGTTGTACTACTGCATTTGCTTAGAATTGACCCAGTTCAAGCTAAAAAAATTAGGCTGTCTCCCCAAGCTATATCCAACAGTATTTCTGGAACATGACTAACGCACATTAGAGTGATTTGATTTACTGTAAATCGTAATTGCAGTAGTGTCTTGCCTTTTGGTTGGGGGTTAGGACAGAGAGGGAATGATACTTGACTTCTACAAAGTGTATTTGTGTAGGAAATTAAGCATATTGTGTTCCCACACCTCACAGTTTGACAAGGAGAAATACTCACCCCAGAATATTTGGAATTAGTATTCTTGTTTCATTCAAAAAAGCAAAAACTAATCAATTCAGTTGAAGGTAGCCTGTCGCTTTGAATTTGGGACTTCTCCCTCCTAGTCAAGTATTTGGTACGGAAGGTTGGAACCAGAACCAACTGCTTTATCTGTCACTTCAGTTAAGGTGAAACAATTACATATTCAAAAGGCAGGCACATTAAAATAAAAAACTGCCTAACGGGCATTCTGTTTGCAGTGATGTAAGGACAAAAGATTCAGTAGTGTGATGTTACGCTGTACATGGTCAATTCTAGCAGAAATCAACTCTAGTGCAATAGATGATGCCAAATTAGATCAAAGAAGGGCCAAAACCCAATGATCCTTGATCAGTCTATCTGCACTAGAATGAGAGTTTCAGGAGGAAATTCAGGAGGAATTACCAACTTTGAATTACCTAAAGTGAGAGCACAGAATTGAGTTGGCCCTAAAGAAAACAGTGATTGGATCACTGGCTACATATGGAGCCAGGTAGCCATTATCAGCTACACAAATATACTATATACAAGCATTTGTTTATAATGGACGATTACACTGATATGGGTTTCCCACAAACAGGAGAGCATTTAAGACAGAAGACCCTGCTAGACTATGCTTAAAATAAAAAGTTTGCTGAGTCCTTCTCTAAGCACATTAAAAAACACCCAAAACTTTAAGAAGTTGGTATATTTCAGACTCGCACTTGAATCTTGTACAACCGGAACTGGTAAGAGGGTATAACTTTAAAATTGCACAAACTACCATAACGTTTAAAATAACTCACTTTTCAAGTGTCTGTCTACAGCAATAGCTGCTGCTAGTGTTCCTTTACTTATAGCTAAAAATACATGATTAAAGTTGTACTAAAAAGAAAAATAAACAATTTTTGCCATCCATGCAATTTTAAAGCTTTTTAAAACATTCAAAACCTGAAAATGAAATGCAACTAAAAGTAATTTGGGCTGAATCTGAACATTTAACAAAAAAAAGCTCTTTGGCTCATAAAAAATAAAACATATAAGGGGGAATTAGTGAGGAGTTATTTTTTAACTATGATTTTTAGAGTTACTCCATAGGTAGGACTCATTTCTATCCAGGCTTCCTTCAAGGGCATTCACTGTTCCAGAATTAAACAATCTTCCCACCTGACTTCTGCAATATACTTCTACAGTTCTGCTCTGTAAAGTTGATTGTTAGAAATCAGTTGCTTAGTCAGCACATTTGCTTGCTGAGACAGCTGTTTGTCTCAATTATACTATTTTAAAGAAAATCTGACAACAGCTATTGGAGACAGCTGGGTCATTTCTTGTTCAGGATAGTTTCATGGGAGTGGTTGGCTGAGGCAGAAAACTACAGGACCACTTTCTTCTCTGTGCCTATTTAAGAACCCTAGTCTGAAGAGGGAATCTAAATCCTACAGAATGCAGTTGGGTTACATGCCTTCAGCAGTTGCATTATCAAAGAGAAAAAAAAAATCCAGCTTTATTTCCCTTTGTTTGCTACATTGCAGATGTAATTAAAATAGTTTATGTAAGGAAGATGAATGGCAAACTGGAAATGTTTTTTCTGGATCTCATAGAGACTGAAAATTTTGTCCCTATATTTGTGAGTTACATTACTTGGAGCTGCGTCTGAAAAAGTAAACTCAGCTCCTCCTAACTTGGTTATTTTGCAAATACAACAAAAAGTAAAATTTAACTACAAGTGTTGTGAATAAATAGGAAGTGTTAGATCAGAATATCTTCACAGAAAAGAAGCAAAATATCTATAACCTTGCAACAAAGTACAGGGTTCAACTAATGGTTTTTTTTTCCTCTTCCCCTTCCCACCCAATCAAAACAGTGGAAATTTCAGATTCTGTTCCATCAGCCCCACTGACAAAGGAGGTGGCCAAGAGATTCTCTACACCTGATGCTAACCCTGTGTCAACAGAACCAGCCTGGCTTGCATTAGCCAAGAGGAAAGCAAAAGCCTGGAGTGACTGTCCACAGATCATAAAGTAAATTGTAAAATTAAATCTCTCCTGCTATTAATTTTTCTTTTTCAGCTTTTTACACATGACAAAACTGAAAATGCATGTACTGAAGGACTGAAAACTGAACCGATTACCATTTTGCTCTAGCTCACTGTAAAGTCTACTCAAGTCATATATTCCATTGCTTTGACAAATAGCTAAATGAGGTCACAGCAAAAATTTCAGAGCCAGACTCTCAAAAATTTAAGAATGGTCAGATACTGGATGTAAATTTTAGCAAGTATAATAATAAGGGCCAGAACTCAAGTTCAGAAGCTCCTTAAATTCTGTGGGTATTTGGTTCTGGAATTTTAGATCTCTACACTTAAGTGGAGATTTCAAAATTTTTTTTCAACACTCCACTGTTGAAAACTAAGGCAAGATGCATGTTCCCTTCTCTTACTCGTAAATCCTTTTAAGTGTTAAATTGTATGAACTGTCAGTTCTACCTGCTATTTGAAAGCTTCTTCCCTAACAACAAACTTTGGGAGATATCTTTGCACCTGCAAGTGATAAATAGAAAGACGGTACCATCCAAATGCTGAGGTAATTTCTTTTATCATAGGATTAACACACTGTGTCTATATTCCCTCACTCCTAGGAAGAAAACAATTAATCCTACTTAACAAAAAAAAAAAAAATCATTTAAACAAAAATCAGAAAGTTTTCAGAAAGAAGCCAGGGAGTCAGTGTTTCTTCTAGTCATTTAAATGCATCACTGTTTGTGCTTGGCCATATTTAAGATGCATAAAGACAGTGGCTGTGGATTACAACTTTAAATCAATCAACTGAAACTAAAATAAGTAAAACTATTCCTGTGCTCATGTAGCTGTAGATTTTGTTTCAGTAAGTTCCCATGGGAGTAAGACTTGCAGAACTGAAGCTAACTGAGAACTGAAAGCTAAGTCAGTGAGAGTCTCAGGAGTTTTAACTCTGCATTCTTCCTGATTTTACTCCACATGCAGCTGCAGGTAGTTCAGATAACTTCCTGGACTTTGACCAATACAGCCAGAACACTTCAGAAAGAAGTTTACTTACCCCATTTCAGGTATCTGCTGTGGCAATTGAATACTTTATTACTTCTTGTAACTAAAATAGAAACGTTCACTCCTTCCCTCTTACAAAAAAAGGATAAAGTCCATGATGTAATAAAATTTTACTACCCTCAACATCCCACAGGAATAGCTAGTCACGCTAGTAAATAAATCTGTAACACACTCTAATTTCTTTTACAAGGAAGTCTTTAACAAACTTTAACATCTCCTTTTTATAACCATATGGTTCAAAGAAACCTTTAAGCCTATAACATCATAAAGGGAGATGTTTTCATGAGAAGAAATTGTATCATTATAGAATGATACCACATATGTTTCATGGAAGTATTTTAGCCAAACTGCTGTATGCAGCCTGAGGACTAGCACTTTATGCATAAAACAGAATGAAACCTGACATATTCTCCTGTTTCAAGGATCAAAAAGGGCTTGTCAGCGAAAGTCATTCTTGAATACACTACTTCCCATCAAACAGAAAACAATGGTTCAGTATCATGGTTACAATAGCACAAACACAATGGACATGTTAGATTGAGTAGATGTGCAGCAGCAAGATGGGGTTTTTTGGGTCTCTTAAGCCATCAGTTTTGCTCAGCTTCATATTTAAAACCAGAATCTTTAAAGTAAATTTTTACCATTAATATAGTATTTAAAATACAGAGATGGGGTAATGCTGCTCTCAAATGTTTGGGAGAAATATACTTAACGCCTTCAAAGTCAAATCTCTGTAAGCTTATCTGAAGAAAGAATTTGGCCTATAATTATTTTTTCTCTTCTAGCACCATGAATTAGTGCTTCTTAAGTTAAATTTACAATTTTTTCTGAGTTTATAAGCCTGCAGTATGTATTTGTAATTACAAGAACTACATTGCCTGAAAACCATCTTTATTTCTTGGGAGAATGAGCCAGGCAGAAATACAGAGAAGGTGAAGTAAATCAGGATTAAGGAATTAAAGATACTGGTATTCTGAAAAGCATACCAAAATTAGGTGCTGTTGTGCATGATGTAAGGATGCAATTTTCCAATACATTACATTTATAGCACATAGAATAGAGCTTTCATAAAGGATGGTCTTAACCTAAAGCTTCAAAGCAGAAATTTTTTTCAACTATAAAGGTATCTAGTGTAATAATGGAAACTGTATTATGTACAGTACTCGATGGAAACATTTCTAAAGTGTACATGTTCAACAGTGACATTTCATGTTAAATTAACAAAAATTTGCACTAAATATCAATGAAGTGTTGCTTTGCTTTAGCTTTGTTGCAACCATTTCTGATAAAGTGTTGGAAATCTGTAAAAATAAAACCAAAACACGACTACCAAGTTTAAAACAGGAAAAATGTTTTAAGAACTGAACAAACCACTATGTAGTATATTGTCTCAATTTTTTGTAACTTATACACACAAAATACCATTTCTTCTGACAAGGTTATATATGATTAACTTCTATGTTCATATAGTAATGTATAAAAACTATAAGATGTATAATTGTGGGGTATTTGTTGTGTACTTTTTTATTTTTTCAAATGTTTTAAAGTGCAATTGTTTATTATACTAATGTCATTTTAATTCTTATTAAACTATAACGCAGTCAAAATTATATAATCAATGTATGTATTCTGTGTTTCCTTTTGCTAACCGTGTTCAGGCTGTTTTATAAACAGAGCTTTTTACAATACTACAAGTGTCTTGCCTATGCATCTCTGCCAACGATAAAATGGAAGAACCAGATGTGATGAATCAACATAGCCAGTGCAACTTCTGCTTTACTTTTTAATTCAAGATGTTGGAATTCAAAGTGGACAGGTCATCAGAGAGTGTGAGATAAATAGTTTCTACTATAGTTCTTTTAAAAGACCATAATCAGAAAGGTGCTCTCCATTAGTGTACTTTTGTCATTTCAAATATTGATTTGCATTAGTAAAACCACTGGTAATTCTTTTCAAGGTGTTAAAGACAACCAAAACCAATTTACATAACCCTTTATTAATAGTTCTCTGTAAAGACACTGTAGAGAGCTTTCATTCAAATCTCTTTAAAAATTATTTTACAACAGTTGATTTGAGCAATGCACACTTCATCTTGGAACTCATACTGTACCTGTCATTGAAATTTAATAAATATACACATATAAGTATATTCTCCACTTCAGAATACAAGAATTAACTTCTCCTGATTTCAACGGAGTTTAAGTATATGCTTGGCTGATTTGAAGCCAGGCAGGGCCTAGGCTAACAAAAGATGAACTACTCAGTCTATACAAACTATAGTAAATGGGTCACTACTACCAGGTGCATGCAAAGAAATCAAGATAAAAGTTAGATTCAAAAAAGAACTTGGGTTACCTTGCCATGGCATAGAAACCTCATCAGACAAGATAAACACCAGTCTGATCCATGGAAGAGCCAGGCACCGGATAGGAAGGAACCTCAGGACACAGGCTAGGCTGGACTCAGAGAGAGGAGTACATTCCTCCCTCAGGGAGACAGGGAGATAAGCATGTTATTCCAGGCTGCAGAGCATGGCACCTTACCACAGTTTCTTCCAATCCTGCAAGTGTTTGAAGCCCAACTACTGACTTTCATTTTCTTATTACACAGATCAAAGCACAACATTCAAATCCAAACCATCTGAAACATGTTCTTTCATGAATCGGAGCTGGGAAATGAAGGAGGGACAGTGAAACTTCTGTCTGGATGCTGAGCAGCCATCCTCCTTCAATCAGTACAGCAAGTCAACAAACAATGTTACCTACTCTGGACACTGCCTGGTGCAAAATGCTACCTGAGAAGTCTGCAAAGAGCACCTCTTGCCTACAGTAGAATAGGCAGAGAAGTAGAGAGCACTTGTGAGTTCTTAATTTACAAATGTAAACAATAAAAAGGAAGCAGCCTAACATCTTAGCTGTTCTTTTTTTCCTCTTATATACAAATTTAGGCAATAAACATAATCATTTCTACAGCCAACAACAAGCTTTGTTCCCCATACTACAGGGGAAGAGAAAACCTCTCCTGGAAGCTTATCTACTCCTTCTGCTGTTCCACTCTTGGCATTCAGGATCCACACTTTGCCATCTGTAGATACTGCTGCCAAAAGAATTCTGTTCTTTAAGTCATCACTTTGGAAAATGAATGGTGTTCCATATACACTTGAAGTGGCTTCAAATTTCCACAGTAAATCACCCTCCATATTACAACAGTAGATAAAGCAATCATGGGAGCCAAAAAATATTTCTTGCTTAGTTAAACTTGAGATGCATGGAGATGAAAACACCGGTCCGTTAGTGGAAAACTGCCAAACCTACAGAAAGAATATGACCACCCGTTATCAAAGGTTGTTCACGTTATCAGTTTGACAGCAACTGTAATTTTTTAATAGACTAGATGTTGACAGGAGAGCATTTTATTTCAAGAGCATACTAGATTTCAGTGAGGGGTGGTAAATACTTGCCAAATTACAAGTTATGCTTTATGCACAGAGGTAGTAATAACAGACTCAGAAAATAGACATGCAAGAGTTACTACCTTCCGTGAGGCCTGCCTAAAGATGGGCAACCTGGGAAAAGAATATTCTTGGTCTGTTGTACCACAATCAGTAATCAACTTTGAGAATTCTTTTAAAATGTCATTCTTGGCCAAAAAGGGAAATATTCCATTTGTAATATATATTTCCTCTGCTCATGTTAATGATGTGCAGATCTCTCCTCAAGAGAGTATGGCTTCTACTAGGTTATGGGCTAACACATATTTTATAATCAGAAAAGGCTTAGGAATTGCAATGTATACTGCATCTCAGGGAAACTAACAGAAACAGTGTCAGTTGTTTTAATACCAGATACAAACCACATTCATCTCTGAGGAAGTAAAATTATTCTATTTTAATTCAACATGAAGGCTGACACATATTTTGCGAGAACTATGATTGGCATTATCTCTGCTGTTAACCATTAAACCTCAGAAAATAGTATTAATGAAGCATCTTATTCAGGGTTCTTGTGATGAACATAAGAAAACCCAACACCACCACTTTTACCTTTTCTCCAGAATGAGTGTAACAATATAAGTTTCCATCCACACACCCGACAAAAACATACTTCTCATTGCAGTGAGGGGAGGAGAAGAGTGGTTTTCCCAGGAACATTTTCCAAATCTTATTCCCTGTCACCTGTAAATGGCAGCATGGAATATCTGATAATTAACACAACTGTAAAAAGCTACACAAAACAACCCTTCCTTCACAGCTTGACCCAGCCCTTAAGAATTGTGAAAAAAACCCCAAAAACCCAAAACACACACACAAAAAAAAGCCCAATAAAACCCAAAGAAGCAAAGAAAAGTAAGCTTCTCCATTACAGAAAGCATACCAGAAGCAAAACTACTCTTCAAATCATATTCCAACAAAATATTTAGTGTTTTCCCTGGGATATTCAATACCCCTGTTCCATCCTTCTCTTCCTCACCCATAGGCAAAATAATAATGGTAACAGTGTAGCAGTAGTAGTTGTTTTTATAAATGTCAGATTCATTTTTTATTCCATTCACTGCTCCTCAGTATGTGATAAAGACCAATGAAGATGAGGAGAGGACATACTGAAAGCAAGTCATATTGATCATGTCATAAACTATAAATACTGTAGGAAATGCTGCAACCACAATCCATGATTGTCATAATAAGGTCCTAACATAGCCTGCACAGTCCTATTTTTATAAATAATATTTGGAGTTACAGCTGGGTTTCTCAACTGCCTGTTTACTCAGGATTATGGAAAAAAACTCCCAAACTGTTTTTTCTTAACCACAGCCCACTAGAGCTGCAAAACCATACACTGGTCTTCTAACACTATGTTGGACATTACTGAAGAAAGTCGTAGTGGATGGATGTAAAGATGGTTAGGACTGATGCTGTGGGTTGTGTGAGCAGAAAAACATGAACAGCTGCTCCAAGTGACTGTTCCTTTTATCAGACAGGACCAGCTGTAATCCAACAATGCCTCAGACAACCATGAAATTGCTCCACATCTATCAAGAATGCCATTTCCCCAGTGCAGAGAACAGAACAGCAGTTCAAGATTAAGAGGGACAGATCTTCAAATGAACACAGGGAGGAAAACAGTAAGAGGAACGAAGGGGCTTCTTTCTCTGTTCTGTTCTGATTTCAGTTAACTTCTGGGTATTTTTTTTTTTTTTTAATCTTACTGTAAAATGGAGGGAGGGTGGAAAAAAAAAAGCTACACACATGCTCTCACTCACTAGTTTAACTGAAAAGGTAGTATATGGGCATGAGAAGACTGATTCCAACTTTGGCCTACAGTCAGCATATAAATTCAAGCAAGTCACTTCAGTTCTCTTTATCACCAGATAGCTTTCTGAAATACAGGAATTATTATGGTAACCTTGTGCATAATAAGGCCCTCAAGTAAAAAATATCTTATGGTAACACATGATCGTCTAGTTCCTTTCATCACAAAAGTGATCTTAGCTTCAGAAATGCATTTTTGGTTTCATTTAAATTTGAGATTGGGATCAAAGACAAGTAAGGAAAACTACGTACTGGGTTTACAGCCAATAACAGTCCTCCCAGAGTAGCAACATAAAGATGATGTGGAAAAGAACTTAGACAAGGGGATGAAAACACAGCTCCACCTTCGCAATGTGACTTCCATATACATGCTTTGTTCTGTAAGCACAAGAAAAAAAAGGTACATAAAAATTTTACAATTGGAGTTAAAGCTCATCATGTTTACAAAGACCTTGAAATATAAAAACTTATTAAACAGTGCACGTACTCAGCAAATACTAGTTAAGAAGTGAAGATATAACCTACATGCTATTATAGCAACACATATGCTGTTGGCTACATTCTCTTCCAGTAAAAAGAAATTCAGCTAATGATGAGGCAATATCTTCCCCTCTTATTTTCCATTTCTCTTCATCTGCTCTTTTAGAATGTAGGATTCCTTCTCCACTGTTAAGGCACAGTTTTATTTCTAGCTGGGCACCCTATTCTGAAACATCCACAGAGAATTTAATAACTAAGAAACTTAAGATTTGGTTTCAGACAGGACTAGTATCACAAGAACCACAGCTGGTAACACCAGTGAAACTATTTACTACCACATAACCCTAACTTCACTTCAAGCAGGACTAACTACTTCAAAAGTGTAATTGTGGACTCCCGAGAATACTACCAGCAGAGCTTCATCTAATGTACTACAAATAGAGTCTAAGTTGGATATTTATTCTTCTGTACATAAAAGTTAGTCAGTGTTCTTACATAAATATCCAAAGCATACACGTGTTGGTCATGTGATCCTATGTAGACTAGTCCACTGGAAGGGTCTACAACTGCAGAGCTTTTCACAGTATCTTCTGTAACAAAAGTCCAGTGTATTTCTCCATCACTGCTTTGGAGCACATACACTAAGCCATCATAACAACCTGTGTGAAATAAAACATAGCAGGGAAAAAAAGCATAATGAATATTTGTATTTATAGTGTGATTTATGCTGCTAGCTGCATCACTGCTGGAAAGAAATAAGATGACTCATGAGGTACAGTTTCAAAACATGTTCCAAAGTGCCTCCTCTTCTTTTAGCTCAAAGTCTTTCCTGATAGTTCATACATTCAAAGTTGATGGTTCTGTGTGTTCTTTCCAGGTTACATTTAGAATATATTTATTTCACTGCCTTTCTATGAAATTTTACAGTAATAATATTAGAAGACATGAAGAGTTGCTGAAAATGGAGAATAAGAATGTTTTTTATTCCCTAATTTTCCTTTCTGAAAACAAAGGTGCTGAAAGAACAAAGTCTGTATGTTTTCTAATGAAAACTTAACTGTAGTTCTAGAAACTCCTTCAGTTTTAATGTAACATTCAATTTTGTTATCAGAGTAAACAGCAATCCAAATACTAGCAAAAAGATGGCAACATTAGCTTTGCATAAAAAAATTCACCACCCGGACATCTGTGCTAATCAGTGATATATACATATTAGCTAAAAACACTAAAATGACAAAACCAAAAAACTATCCAAACATATTCTTTACATTTCCAAAAAGAAGAGTTAAAGGAGAAAATTAAATGCCATGAAAAATAATCTGAGGCACCATGTACTAATTTCTACCTCTATCAATTTTTAAAGACATTTTAAGACTGTATCACCTTTTCATACTTAAAAAAGTTTAAAGGTCACACCTTAACCACTAAAAAGAAACCATACTCATTGAGTATTCCTTAATAAGGCCTTATTAATAAACTGGCATCTAATAAATCACAAGTGTATATGTTAGATAAGCTCCATCACTGGTTATCATGAAACTTAAAGTACTTCTTCCTTCCATTTCTATTTTACAATAAATTAGTTCTGAAGCAGATACAGAAGTTTCTGTATAAGTGTAGATGGAGGTAAGAAATCACATTCTCAGTCATTCATCTTGTATTTAGCAGAAAAAACAATTTAACATGAAGGCTAAAACAAAAGACGTACCAACAACAATGAAATTTCCACACTTAGATACACAGGCAGAAGATTCAATACGATCTCCAAGGTTCTTCTCCCATTTTATTTCTCCCAAATCTAGATCTATTGCCTGCATTGCATGAGAGTGAGAGCCAACATACACAGATGCAGATAATTCTTCTTTAGATGGTATTATAACCAGTGGTGATGCATCAACACATTTTCTTGTATTTGACTTCCATCTTATGCATAACGCCAATTCTGCCGTTGCTACATGACTACATTCTTCATGGATTTGCTGTACAGAGCAACAGTCAGTTTTATTTGCCTTGTTTGTAACTGTTAAAATTCTCTTCTCTATTTCATACCCTTGCACATGGCTTTTCATTATACTTGGAGTCACTAAATGCGGAAAGGATGGCTGCTGAAGCAGTTCCACTCCTACCTGTACTGTATTACTGGGTTGCGTAAAAGACTTGGTGAAATTCATAGAAAAAACACGATTTCCTCTGCTTAGTGCAATAAATGAAATTAACCCTGAAACAACCTGAAGATCTCTTTCAGATTTCAGTTTAATATATTTTCCATAGAATTCCTCTCCACTGTTCCCACTTAATTTTCTTTTCACAGCATTGTCATAATTCATTAATTGGTCTTCATCTGGAAACAGAATTTTAAGAATATGTCTATAAACTTCTTCAATGGAGTGGCTGAGAATAACTTCAAGGAGTCCAGGCACCGCTTTGCCTACTAGCATCTCAATTTCATTATAAAATTGTAGAGCCTTTAAGGAGTCTCCACCACTGTAAAGAAATACTGCATCCTTAGAAATTCCGGTGGAATCACCTAGGAGACCCAGAGCAGACTAGAGAAAAGAAGAAGGAAAGAGGTAACAGTCCATGAGTGTTACACCATGTCACACACACAAAAACTCCAGTTGGGCAAAATCTGCTTAAATACCCGTAACTCCCACTAAAAATTAGCAACTGAGGAAACTCACTGCTCTGTAAAAAATCCCACAAAACGTGTCAGTGCCAACAGAGGTAGTGATGGAACAAGAGTTAGGAGGAATGGGGAAACAGGGACATACTAGTTCTGTACTACAAACAGGTTTTGCTCAATTCCAATTCTGCAGTCTAAGGAGCTAAAGCAAATTGTGCTGTATTTTTGTTGGCCATTTTCAACCTCAGTACCATTTATCAATGACAACTTCGCAGATAAAACATTGATGCCTTTTGATAAAATTGGTTTAATGTTTTCTTTTAATAATAATACTTATATAAACTGGTATCTTTTACTGATGAATTATGTAAGTAACCTACTTATCTACCTACTTTTGAAGCTATAACCCCTTCAATTAAAGAAGGATTTTGAATTTGGTATTGTTGCTACAACAAACAGCAATTACTATGTCTCCTCTAACTGCACTCCCTGCTTGTTAAACCTGAGCGTGAAGTCCAAATCCTCTGGTTTTGGAAGCTGCCTTCTGCTGTCCATAACAGGTCTAGGGCACATCCCATCCTTTTGGATTATAATTTCTATAGCCACCAATATGGTAAGTATCAGCACAGGCCAACTGTGTTACTAATTTCACTACATTTACTTGTTCAAGTCCTAGCCACAGCAAATCCCACTGCCAGGTGAAATTTGGAAGTCTATCTAAAAAAAAAAAAAAAAGTAATACTGTTTGGCATCACATTTCATTACCTTGAAAAACAAGTCTTTAGCACAGCAATTTAGAAACAATACAGACAGTCCAAGAGACAATAAAAAAACTGTGACATCTATTTAGAAAAAGACACTTCAATTCATAATTGTCTTGAGAAATAAGAAACTCTGCAAACACAGTAGCTATTTAGTACAAATTTTCCACGTACCAGTTCCTTGCTGCCCTTAGGGATACCTTCTTTGGCATGTGAAGCAGTATTCAAAAAGCTACTGACAGGTTACATCCTTCCTATGCTAATTGCCTATATCTCATAGCCTGCAGTTTGATAGAGAAACATAAATTACTCCCTCTTGGCCACTGTAGAGCAACTATATTTAAGTATTAACTAAACAGAAAGAGCTGTACTGCTTAAATCTATAGGCAGCTAGAATGTTCTTTTTGCATTAGTCATACTTCTTAAACTGTTTAATTCCTGACACATGTATAATGATCTACTCACAAAGATAAAAAGGCAGCTCAAAATACTACCTTCCATAAATACTGCAATCTTTCCCACAATTCCTCTGCGCCACTCAGCTTACTGTCACGCCTTCTGGAGTTTAGATGGTTCTGGTAAATCTTGTTCAGTTCAGATATATCAACTTTGCCTTTGTAGAAAACAAAGTATGATTTTTTTCATTGCTCTTTTAGCATTTACACTTCCAAAACTTGCTCTACCCAAATAGTCACTCTACTCTTGTACACACTTCCTTTTCACACTCAACTGCATCTGCATTTTTTTCTTAACCACTCAGTCAACTACACTTAAAAGAATTCAATAAGGTTTCTGAAAATTTACCCTAGCCTCCCACATAATCCCACCTTCAGGACCTGATCTTTCCCCAGCTGGAGTCAGTGTTCTGCTGCAGACCGCAACAGGAATGACTGAGAAAGTAAATGTGCAGTATTAATACTATACTGATTTTACTAAATTGATCTGACTCTTGAACGAAACATTATCAAGAAAACATAATACATGGTCATCATTTCCTACCAGGAGTTAGTTATCTAATCCACATATTTAAAAAGCATGAATCAGGTACTGGATTTTGGTCAATTAAAAAAAAAAAAAAGAAAAACGTACAGAGACTAAAATAAGTGCCAAGCGTACTTAATAGTTTCATTTACCATGTGATGTTAAAGGCAGAGCTTTAATCAGAACAAGCTCATCAGGGACTGCATGAGCTGGTAGACATTTCTGGAGTTCTTTGAGTGTTTCTCTCTTTTCTAAATTATCTTTGGGTACAACAAACAGGATAAGTTTTTCCTCCTGATACCAGGTCACTGCACAAGCTTCTACCTGACAAAGATCTTCAGCAGCCTGTAAATAAAAAATATTAGTCTTGCTTTGAATGCATTTCATCAATAGAGTAAAAACCACAATTTTTAAAAGTACACATTTAAAATACATGTCTCACATTCCTGCATTAACATCCTACGAAATACTTTCTCTTGTAGCTAAAGTTTGTACTTCTTCACATAAAAACAAACTCAGAGATATGTATTATTTGCCTAAATGCCATGAATGAGATACAATCCACAAGTCTGGCATTCAGTCTTGTAGAACAATCACTATACAATTATTGCAGTTCAACACTCAGTATTTTTCAGATGTCTATACAGTTGTCAATTCTGCCGGAAGAAATCATACAATAAAACAGATTTCCAAGAACTCAGAAACAAACTCCTCCCTAAATTATGTGACTAGATTTTTGATAATACAACCTCCCCATTTCTTTAAGACTCCTAAAAGTCATCTGAAGATGAGTAAATACCCATTTCTGATGATAACTCTGATGATTTCTGATGTGTTCCTTATCCCTGTTTTTATACTGGAATACTCTAGTCACTAGATGTTACACTACCTGCTGCAAACATTCAATATTAAAACGTTTGCCGTGACGTTTAATCTGGTTGTCTTTCCGACCCAAGAAGAACAACTTGGCATTCTGCACTCTTACAAAATCCCCTGTTTCTCTCATTGTGCCCAGGGGTACAGTTATCTCATCATCAAGAAAGCAGATTCGTTCTTCACCACCTACACAAGAAAAGACCGTGGTCACATATATTAAGTGTCTAACTGTAAATAAAAGAGAATTTTATCAAATTCTCCTAAACTCTAACAAGCATTATAATAAGTACTAAAAGATTATTATCAATGTCTAAACTTCTGCAGTATACAAACCGGGCTATGCAGTTAATTCAGTTAATACACAGAAATTACTTCAACTGAGAATGTCAAAATGCAATCAGGAAAAAAAAATCAATATAATGAAAGCACAGTCTGCAGATAAAATTATGGTAATATCCTGTTCATCATTCCAACCTATAATAGCATCAGAGTGTTCCCAGCCCAATGGGAACTCAAAATGCTACATTAATCTGTATATCAGAGGCAGACACCAAGTAAAATAATATATTATTAAAATTCAATCAATTAAGAAGTCTCTTAGAAGAATAAGAAATATAAAATAACCTATAAATATTTGTCCCTCGCCTTCTAGAACTGCAGAACCGTCGGAATCTCTGACCTCAACTTTTGTTCCAAGAAGCGGTGATCCCAATGGTATAGGGCAATCAGTTCTAAATGCATTAAAGACAGAAATAGTAAAAATCTTTCTTTCTGACACCAACCAACTGTTCCAGAAATGAGGTAGCATTCAGTCTTTTAAAGGAATAGTATTAGAGCAAAAGTATACGCTTGGGGCTTCTTTCTACAAATGTTTCTTGTTTAAAAACATCTCAAGTTGTTCAAAATAAAAAAATCTCATCAGTGTGCATGGGTTTAATTTTCATATACCAAAAAACATAGAATGATGGTAAATAAGGCTTCAATGGATGCTGAAGTATCTCGAGAGCACCCTGAGAGTTTCAGCGAGTTTTTAAGTCCCCCAGTTTTAAACTTCTATCAAGTCAAAACAATTTAAACACTTGTAACTGCTTTCTAATTCATTCTTTCCCTGTCCTACCTAGTTTGAGCTTTTATTCTATTTTACTACTGATGTTGCGGCAACAAGTACAGTTGACTCTTTCAGAAAAGACTGAAATAAAAGAAACTGTAATTTCCGTGCCATGTATCTGTTAGAGACTTCTATGGAGCTGTAGACCAACTCCTTCCTTCATTCTCTAGCCTCTTCAAACACTTGCAGAACTTCATTTATTGAATATAGACACTATTTCTGAGTGGGAATAGAGAATAATATATTTTCTTCAGTAAAGCAAAATTTAAAAAGCAAAGTAACTTTAGCTTTGGTAATATATAGAGTTAGGCATGGGTTCCAGTTCAATTTCTATCATAAAATCTCATATTTTAACCAAACAGTTCTTGTTCAACTCCTGTTATTTAGGCTGTTGAAACTTCTCCTTTTCTATGATCAGTCAAATAATTCTTTACCTCAAGTCGACCAAAAGCAGTCAAAATTTGTAAAATGTGTTTTTACAAATGATTTATGCCAAGTGAGAATCTTCTGCTCCTTTTCCTTCCTCTGGTCAGCTTCAAAATATAATTACTTGACAAATAGGTATGAGAAAGCATCCCAGATATTAAATGTGTCTGCCCGATACCATGGGAAAGTCCCAACACAAAGGGAAAACCAAAAAATAGTAGAATTTAATACTGCCAGACAAACCCCTAAGATTCCCACATATACCACAGAACAGCAAAAATAAAAGACAAACAACACCTCATTTGGCTATTATTGTTAAAAGACTTGGGATTAGACATTTAATTTTGGAAAACTTAGCCAAAAAGTAAAACAGGGATGCAGAGCACTAAGGCACTACCTTTGTGCTGTTTTGGTCTTTTTCCATTTTCTAGTGCTCTCTAGAAACTGACAGTTTTCATAATTCAGCTACCAAAAATAAAAGCCCACTGTACTGCAACTGTCCTACCAATACTAAGAAACGAAGAAGACACAAAATGGTCTGTCCTAGTTTTGTTGTATACGGGGCTGCTTACTACAAATAAACCCTAATTCCCTCTGCAATGAGGCTTAGATGGAACAGGCTCTGAGGTGAAGGGTGGGAGACAACAATCAGAGACTATAAAAACTTCCATTATTCTAACTGCACATCAGTTAGGATGGAAGAACACATTATCTCTCTGAAAAACAGTTTCACTGAGGAGAAAGTAATGTTTGAACTCAAAGAAACCAGAATGAAAATGAGTTTAGCATGATAATTTAATAGCACTTTAGGACCATCCGCCATTTTCAGTCTTCAAGGGCTTAAGTACCAGGTTAATATATTACATAATTTGTCCAAAACATTCCATTTCATAGGACACATCTAACTCAATTCACATATATAATTATCATACCAGGGAATAATCACACACTTCAGAGAGCAAATGAAACACTGAGCTAACTGGAAGTACCTTTCATGACCTTGACACTCCTGCAACTCTCTGTATGAAACACAGTGAACAAAAAAAAGTCACTAATTGAGTGAAAATGGTAGAGTGCTAAATGATGAAAAGAAAGTACTTCTGGAAGTCCAAGTAAAATTACTTTAAGACCTTGGGTGAGCCACTTTGGACAAGTTTCTGTCATCCATACTAGTCAAATAATATCAAGGGGATTATTTGCTGAATAGTGTATTATCCAGTATTAGAAAAAACCCCAGTATCTAGTCTCCACTTAATCAATTTCTTGTGGAGTTTTCAAAACTGTAGGCAAAAGTAATCAGTAGATATATGTGTGTTTCATACTGCTACTGTACATTTGAAAATAATCTTTGAGCATTTTTGCTTAAAATAAGTAAATCTCAGAAGTACCATTCTGAACCTTACAGAGCTATGCTACAAGTATATCTTTGTTCCAAGGCTATGATGAAGAGTTACAGAGTCACACTTCTTTACTCTTACTGACAGCTGTGTTACATTTCTTCTCTTTGAACATACAAGATCTCTCTGGAAAAGCCTCATGATGAGCAACAGTACGGCTGACTGAAGTTGCTAGCAAATTGGGTAGGAGCCATTTGCCTGCGTACGTGCAAAACTGATTCAAAACTGCCATCTAAGTCAGAGACAGCACACCCTCAGCTAGGATAGTCTAGGTTGAGAATGTGGAATCACAGTCTGGAATGAGGAAGAGGTCTAGGTACAGAGACGACCAAAACACAGACCATCACAACACATTATGTGAAACTTAACAGGTCTACAAGTACACAGAATTTCAGTCTGCACTTGTTTGAGAATCACTCGTCAACAACTTTTACTTGAGGGATCTGTATTAGAGCAAGAGAGAATGGATTAGTCCATTTCTACATAAAAACCAAATGTAACTTCTACCAGCATAAACACTCAGTAGCCCTGGAAACAGGAAACTGACATTCTATTTCCAGTGATTTTCATCATTCACATGCCAAGTTATGAAAACAGTGAAATTTCCTACCTGAAATCAGCACTAAAAACCTCTTCAGGAATCTTATAGCAAGTGGCCCAGCTTGACACTTCAGTAATACCATACAGATTAAAAATACTTGTTTTGTTCTCCTTGTGCTTCCAACTTTTCAAGAGATTCAGTACAGGAAATGCTTCACCACCAAGGGCTAAGACACGAAGTGAAGTACTTGCAGACAACACTGTTGATTTAATAATGTCAGTTCCAAACCTTCTGAGAAGTGTTGGTGTTGCCTGAATGGTACGTATTAAAAAAAAAAAAAAAGACCTGTTATATTTTTTCCGTGTATGTGCACCTCTTCCTGCTTTATCATATCCACTGCATAGCTATATTGTGGATGTACTTAATAATCATTTATATATAGTAGATGGCATCAACCATCCAACCATCAGATACAAGTATAGATGATGCTGATGTTTCTGAGATTTTTTTTTCTTATGTGAAGCCTCTAATGAGCACTGTCAGCATGAATCTATGTTCTTCTGCAGAGTTTCTTCTTTACTTAGATGTTTTATAGGTTCCATAATGTGTCTCAGCTATTACCTAAAGTGCGTGCACATTAGTTCTTAATACATTACTTTGAAACAGGAAGCAGCAAACACAGTATTCTCTTGATGTTATTGTTTGAGTCTTTCCCCCCCTTCATTCCAGCATGTTACAGCTATAATATAACCTACGCATCTGATTAATCTGCATATAGAACATTTAAAGACCTTTCCTTACCACTAAAAACACCTAGGATGCCAGATTCTGGGTTGGTCCTGATTTGTGTAAATATAACAGTTTACAAAAGTTAGTTTTTCTGAGAGCTTTCACACCACACTCTAACATGAGCAAGGGAAAAAGAAATAAGACCAAACAAATAAAAGAAGCAGAACAGCTTCCTTAATGTAACTACTTCTATAAAACTATTGGTGATGTAGAGCCCTTTCACTGAAGGGAAAAACAGCAATTCATTTTAACAGACACACTTCACTCTCATTCTTGCCTATCTTTCCTAGTAAGAGGAAAATTAATGGAATTATTCCTTAGCAGGTTATTTTCTTCTAGTAAGATATGAAGATCATCACTCTACAACTGATCATTTTAACTTCAGTAAATTATAGCAAAGAAAAAAGGAGGAAAAATTACTCTTCCCCTCCCTCATAATCACTTTGCAGTTCTCAAGTCTGCTCAAGCAACTCAAGAGGGAAGGTAATGTCTTGCTATAATTTAAGAAACATAAAATTATTAATCAGCTAAGCTATAAGGAGACTATTTTTTGTCATTAATTCAGATGAGAAGCCCTTCCTTCACTGATTAAGATAATGATAAAAAAAAAAAAAAAATCACAAAACTGAACTTTTCTTAGGAAGACATCTCAAATACCTTCATTCCCCAAATTTCACCTTTCCTTTATTAACAGTTAACATGCTTAAAAAAATAAATCTTAAAAAGTCTTTAAAAACATACTTTAAAATATCTTGCTAATCGTAATTAATATCTCAGAATTATTTTCTAAAAGCAACTGAGCTAAACTGATTAAGGAACTGGAATATGATATGAAAATCTACACCATCAAGATTTATAGCAGTCATAATAAATAAAAAAAAGCAGAGAATAAAGTTACAAAATAATTGTAACTAGTGGATTTTTTCTGCAGTGCAATCTTCAGATAACTACTCACTAATCTTAAATTTATACCCTACTATCTCAACTACCACCATTCCTCCAAAAGAAAAGGAAATGTCAGCATTTCTACGAGTGCAAATACTTCAGAATTACAACAATGACAAAGCAAGGCTTAGGGGTTGATTTATAACAATTAATAGACTAATCAGACCAGACTAATTTCGTTCAGTCAGTTACAAGTGAGGTCTGTTTCCAGTGACTCTTCCCCCCACACCCTGATTTAAATTTCTATGCTCAACTAATAGTTTTACAAAATACCTCGTTACAGTACAAGGCAAGGAGTAGGCCTATTCAGTCATCATAGATACTCATAACTTCAAGTACATTTTCCAAAAATTAATTTTAAAACTGCTAAAATTGAGATCATTAGGAGATGATCTACTCCAAGATGTAAGGCGCACATGAAGCCTCATATAAACAGGTAGCCTGAAAACACAAGTGTTGCCGTGTAATCAATTATTCTCTTGCTCTCATTGTTGTAAAAACGACTAACATTTTATCACTTTATAAATGGCAATGGTTTAGTTGTATTTTTAGCATAGAGACTACCATTAAAACTTACAAGTTGTTTGTGAGGAAAGGCTCCAAGATCAAGCCCATTAAAAAGTGATAAAAAGGTCTGTAACAGGTTACTTCATTACCAGATTCTTTGGAACAACCTGCTTAATTAACAGAATAATATAATTAATTCTTAAGAATTAATGGTTTCTGAAGATGAATGTTGGTTTTATCTTTAGTTGTTTTCTCTCACAAAATGAGGCTCAAATCAAATGGTCATTTCCTAAAAAAGCTAGCACTCTACAGCAAAAAGGACAGCATGAGCTACGCTTTCAAGGAACAATGCTCTTGCTCCATTATCATTAGCATCTAGACTGGTGAAAAAGCAGCACACATTAGCAAAGGTGAGAAGCAAGACACTTAGGTGTTGCCTACCTGCAACACTGTCACACGGTGATGGTGAAACAGAGCAGCAGACAGCTCCACAGGGATCATTTTAATAGCATTTGGTACAACAAGAATAGAGGCTCCACTTGTCAGAGCAATGAACAGTTCAACCACTGATGGGTCAAATGTTAGAGGAGAAGCTAGGAACAGCATATCGTCCTGTGTGATCTCAAATATGGATCTAAAATAAGAAAGCTAGGAATAATAAATCTGATGCACGTTGTTTTATTTAAAAAAAATATGTGTTTAGCAAAGCTAAGGTCTTAAGGGCTGCTCTGAATATATAAGCATATGCAGGCCAGATAATTTGAGCAAGAGCTTCTGCATCAAGACTGTAACTACTGATTAAACTAATAAGGTCCTTTACGAAGCTATCCACCACATTACACAGGAGTACAGTATGCTGAAAAGCATATTTCAACTTATGAAGGAAAAGGAAAAAGAAAAGGAAAAAAGAAAAAAAGAGAAGATAAAAGAGCAGAGGAGAAGAAGAGACGAAGAGGTGGTATTTTCCATAATAATTGGGTTTTTTTAGAAAGTATTAAATGAAACAGAAAGAAACCCAGTTAGCCTAAAAAGCAATTAGGCCTCAAAAACTACAGAGCACACTAAATATAACTGTGAATGAATACTTAACTTTCTTCTAAGCCACAAGCCAGAATACAATGCAGCATATTATTTGAAGTACACCCCTCAAAAATTCATGTAAAGCACCATTTAAGTATTATAAATTATATTTAGAAAAGCTAAATTTTATATGATGCTATTCAGAAACAATAGAAACAAACACAAAGAAATCTGAAAAGGCAGGGAAGGAGGAAGAATTGAAGCCATGTTAGCAAAACCCCAAGCTACACTCCTCTGGAGTATTAAAAGGACCCCCTAAACATCAAATTTGTAAAAGCATTTAAAAGGAAAACTGGAAACCACACTTACTTAAGATGCTGAATATTTGGCACTATACATTTATGAGGCACTCTGACTATTTTGGGGATCCCTGTAGTTCCTGATGTGTGCAAGATGTACGCTAGAGAGGATTTCTGGCCAACGTCCATACATCCTCCTTCTGATGTTTTTACTTCAGTTTGATCTGGGCAAATGGTATATCCTGGCTGCCAGTTACCTACAGCTTTGAAAGGTTCATATTTACTTTTCACATCATCTACTTGTGAATTTAAATCAGCATTGCTTGAGCTCATTTGGAAGAGAGTTAAACCAATACGTTCTATTGCGGAAGAATTGTGGTAAAACCAACCAACATGGGACATCTGGAATTTCTGTAAGAGAAAATAAACAACTTAAATAGCAGAACTCAGGATGCACTGTTGTTCTACTCTATGCAATGAAATATGAAACAGCATTTCATACAAATTAGCTGTTATTTTTCATTCCTCTACTTTGGAGGACACACAGACAGTTTTAAGCTCATGTATTTTTTTTATATTAAATATGAGTGAACATAGACTTTAAATATGAGAAATAAACAATTCTCTGAGCAAATAATGAAAAGGAAAATATACTAGAGAATTCTGTAGAAGACAGAGAACTCTGCATTATAACTAGATGGTCCAATCCTGTCTATTCCCCTTGCAATGAGTGAGGGTACAAGATTTGGGAAGAGTTGGACAAAGGGAAGCCAAAGAACTAAATACAGGAGTTATTTTCAATGATTGCAAAGATTTACAGCTCTCAACCTTGACATATGGAGAAACAAGTCTGAAAAAGTCTTCCAATGTCAGTGCCCTATAAGCTTGCCTGGACACCATTGTAATAGGAAAGTAGGGAATGTTTTTTTTCTAAGAGGAGGAGAAGCAGTTTGTACTTCCAAATTTAAAGATTTTCTTCTCCAAATGAGAAAGACAACCTCTCAACATGAAGAAACAAAACAACTCCACCCAAGCTTATTAAAAACTAATACAATTGAAATAACTACACATTTCTAAATTGTCCTTTAATGCTTCCTGTAGAAGCCTGAACACTTACGTTTATTTTGTCATTCTCAACAAGAATATATTGAAGATTGCTTTTCTTCATGAAATAAGTGGATAACACTGGTGGTGCATCTGGATCAATAGGAGAATAGGCAGCTGGAACTTGAAGGATTCTAGACAAAAATGTTTTAAATGTATTGAGACAAAAATGAAGAAAATCCTCTTAAATTTTACTAATGTTTCTTTTATACTGCAATTAGTTCCCAGAGCCAGAAAATGTAGTCGTAGCATGACTTTTAAAGATTTTGTTAAAGTAAAAGCAAACAATAATCAGTATTGCCTTTTGGTATTGTACAGCAAGGAGAAAGATTAAAGCTAGATGAAAACATTCAAAATTCTTCCTGGTGAAGCAGATTAGCAAGGACAAAGGTATTGCTGACATCAACAGCACCATATTTTAAAAGGTTCTGCTATTGACTAGGAACAGAAATAGAGCCTTTCATTTATACATATACAACATGTATAAACATATTTTAACAAAACACCTAAAGTCTGCATACTGAAAACCTTCTGTTCTCACTAGTCTAAAGAATCCATCATAAGAAAATCTGAGCACGTACTGGAATTTCTTCCATAATAAACAGAGGAACACTGAGTAGCATTCTGCTCTAATATTCACTGCACCTGACGCTGTACCGCTTCCTCAGCAGTTGCTCGCTACAATCCCCCCCTCTAGTGGCTCCATTCGATAAAGACAAGCACTGGAATTTGTTAACACCACGAAAAGCCAAGACGAGGAATGGTGACTGAAAAACGAACGGTTCCCCTAAATCTTTACATTTCTTCCAAGGCTGTGTTCCCAAGTACAATTAGTTATATTTCCTCT
Organism: Pterocles gutturalis; assembly: GCF_000699245.1. Classification (NCBI taxonomy): domain Eukaryota; kingdom Metazoa; phylum Chordata; class Aves; order Pterocliformes; family Pteroclidae; genus Pterocles; species Pterocles gutturalis. The sequence goes on along the minus strand of NW_010115318.1, from coordinate 2,092 downwards.
TTGTGCAAATGATTTATCACTGCAGTAACAATGAGATCCATAACGAAGACTTGGAAACCACAGCATTCTGCATACTTGAACAGCCACTGGAATCAGTATTCACCTAAGCCTGCCCTGCATCGTACACAGGAGCAACAATAGCTGCAAGACTCAAAATGCTCCAGTAGTTGCCAGTCAAAAGAAAACTGTGTTGTTCCTCAGCTCATTGGGACATAAGATTAACCAGGTCAGAAGGGACCTCAGAATGCCTAGTCAAGGGCCAGCTGTGAGAGCAGATCATGTTGTTTCCGGCTTTATAAAGTCATGTCTTGAAAACCTCCAGGGATGCTGCCGGCACAACATTCCTGGGCAACTTGCTCCACTGCTGGACTCTGCAAAAAGTGTCTCCTAACCCATGAGAAAATTCTCAGTGCTTCTGGGTGATTTATGATTACAGGATTCGCTACTTCACTGAAATCTTTATGGTCAACTGTGACCCACCTTGTGCTGTTGTGCATTTTAGGTGCAGTGTGACAACAGGAAAATAGACAGATCATCCCCCTAAGAAGCACAACTGCTGCTGCATACATCAGCTGAAAAAACATGCTTGTGATGCTGCAATTCAGTATTACATCATAAGTGCAATGGATATAAAGGACACATATATAAAGGATACAAACACTAGAATTCATCAACAGGAGTAGGATTTTTAAAACTGCTGAATTAACATGAGTGTTGAGATCATAAACATTTCAATGTCCTAGCCATTAAATAATCAATGTCACTTTAGTGCTGCATTGCTCATTACTGTTTTATACAGTATTTGTAATGGAACGGTAGCTGTATACTCATTTACCTTAAAGCATGATATTTATTTTAATGCATTTTTTTTCTTGCTAGTAAGACAAGAACACATTAAAAACCCTGCATACTCCTTTTTCTATATATACATATTTATTCTGCTAGATCACCTCCATTTTTAAACAAGAACATCAAAGATACTAGTCATTACCTTTTTAAATTTCTATAAATATGCTTAATCATACACTGTTAAGAAAATGGATATAGTTACATACACTTTAAATTAGAACTTAAGATTCAAAAAACTTTAGCAGTGGCTTTTCAAAAGACTATAGTGCTGCCATTTCTTTTCTTAAAGAATGCAAGACTCCAATGCCTCTCAACCATATTACTACGGTATTACTGCATTTTTGTTGTTATTGAAAATACAAACAAACTGAAAATTTGCTTTTATAGAGATGACCCTTAAAAAACCAACACAGATTGCAAGCATTGAAACCATTACCCTAAGATCCAAGATGGTAAGTTTATTCCTGGATAGCAGTAAAGGCCTATTTCACATTTTCCTTGCTGATCACAGTACTTTTGAAGGAAAGCTGTTAACTCCATGGCAAGCTTAACCACCGTTGCATATGTGTAGAAAGTTGGAGGTTTGTCATTGCATTCATCAAAGCAAACTGCTTTTCTATCAGAGTACAGGCTAGATGCCCGATTCACCAGTTCCTGAAGAGTCATATCGGGTGCATGTCTTCAGTCCCCCTGAAAGATTAACGAGACTGCATTGTCATCTCCTAACTTTTAATATTTTAGTGAAACTATGTAAATACACAAAACACTACCAAGTAGAAAAAAATCTTTGGCAGAAAACATGCAGCTTCACCACACCTTATGTTCCAGAAGTGTAAAGTATCATTTACCGTGGGTGTCATCCTAGGGTCCAGGACACAGGAATTCACTAAGATTTCATTGCACAGAGGTAGCTTGTTCCTCACCACTACACCTTTATTTCTAAAGCTAGGCACAACTGAATTCGTATCTTTAGTAGCGCAACTTGATTACTAATTTTCTCTTTAATAGAATTGTGAAATATTAATCTTTTCTTTGCAAGCAGAAAACCCAACGCATCCATTGCCAAGGCTTTTAGGGTACTGCTCGTGCTGCTGCGCGCCTCTACCTTTTGTGCCCCCCTTTCCCGCCCGTCCCGAGTGACCAAGCCTCCAGGGTCAGGGTCAGGGCTCCGCAGCGGCTCCCGCACACCCCCGCCACGCTCACAGCGCCCGTTTGCACACACGGCCCGGCCCCTACGGGGCGG
>NW_010115317.1:0-39548 GCF_000699245.1 Pterocles gutturalis | reverse complement strand
GGCCGCCGGGGGTGCGGGGCGAGGCGGGGACAGGAAGCTCTGCCTCCGTGGGGCATTCCGCGGATGCTTCTGACTCGCAGCCGAGCGGGGCCGGGCGCTGGGGACAGGAGCGCTGCGGGGCCGGGCAGAGCCCACGGCCGCCCAGCGTGTGCCTGCTTTGGCAATGGGCTGAGCGAGGGCTTTCCAGGTTTTTTCAGGTTTTAAACTGTTTGTATGCAGGTTGGAGACTGCATGGTATCATGGGACTTAAGCATGTTTCAGGTGCTACCGTGTCCCTGTTTGCTGTGCGTTGGCAGTATGTACACAGCTACCGTTCAGCTTTGTGGATGTGAGGCCGAGTTGCCTGTTCCCTCATGAGTCATCGTGGCTAATATGTTTAGCTTCTTAATTAAAAAAAAAAAAAGCCCATGCTTTTCACATTTACAGGTGTGTCTCACAGTATTTTTCTCTGATACAGTAACTCTGGGAAAATACTGTCACAAGCTCAAAAGCTGTTTATGTAGGAAGCATCTACTCACTGAAACTGATAATTAATCAGTGAATGGTATTATTGCCTCCTTTGTGCTTTTTAAGTGACTGTTCATTGAATTAACGGTAAGAAAGGAGTCTAGAGTAGTATGTTAACACTGAAATGGAACTTTAAATAAAATACTTAGGATTAGAGCTCTAATGCATTGCTTTTTGTAGACCTTTTCCTTTTAAGAACGACACTCATACATGGTTCTTCTCTCATACTTGCTTGGTCCTTGCCTGCCTTTGTGCATGTGTGCTCTTAAGTCACAGAAATGTTACAAGTTTTGATGAACAGCAGTGCATTCCCAGTAATAATCTATATGGTGTGTCATTGGTTCAAGTACACTATAAAAATGAAGTCTGCAAAACTTATGAACACTGAATTCTCATTCAAAGGCAAAGCAGCGTCATACGCTTAGCTTGGTCTACCTACAGGTGCCATAGCTGGAGTTTTTTGTTGTTGTTGCATTTGCTGTTAGATTCTCTGGTTGGTGGAAGTGATACAGTCATTTTTCTGAATAAGAGTCATGCAGAAATGTATTCAATTGTTAATGTGTAAAAGAGAATTCCTTGAATTGGTAACACCTGTTTCTGATGAGGAAACTTGAATCATCTGAAAATGCTGATATGCAGGGCATATGGTTCTTCCTGGGAGGTGCTGGGAGGGGGCTTTCCAACCAGAGATGAGGATGTGCTATGAAGAAAGCATGATGCAGAGAACAGGCTGTGCTGGACCTGCTGTTGTTTGATAGAATTGGGTGATTCATACAACTTTGATAGCATAAACTGCCAAAAAAAGAAAGTGAATGGCTTTGTATTGGAGTACCCCTATATCCAGTTTGGAATACAGTGAGGAAATTTTTAATTTTCACATAACTTTATTGTTTCTCTGGATACAAGACACTTGGAGAAGTCAGAAATTTTTTAAAAATTTATGTGCCTCAGTACTTGACTCTGACATCTCCTTGTGGTTTTTTTGTAGTTCTTTTTGTGAGAAACCACAAATATCAGTTTGACTGAATGCTGTTGTTGTTGAGACCATTTCCAGCACTTAGAAACCTACTTAAGTCTTTACTGCTTTCTGTGGTTCTTTATTAGGTTATTAAATACTTTAAAAAAAAAAGTATCAGAGTTCTATAATCTCAGATGTAAAGAAAGAAGCCTCATTTGATAAATCAGGAGGGCTATTCTGCTTGTAGAGATAGTTGCTAACGTCACTCTAAAGTGATTATTTTAAAATGTTGTTTAATGTCCTTATATGGAAACGCTCTTTGTACATCTTTCATAGCATTTTCTTTGTGCTAGTTCCTATTAAGAAGCTCCCAGTCTGCCTGTTCCTAACAGTTTACTTCTTGCATCCTGACAGGAACAAAGGAAATGACCCATTTTCCTTCCCCTCTCTTTCTCTCTCACTGGAATACTTTTCTTAGCAGAAAGTGGTGGGATGACACGTTCCCAGCCTCTGTATTTGTAGAGGAGGCAACTATAACTGAACTTGGTGGTAATCTGCTCCCTTCAGTTGCCCCAAAGCACACTGTTTGGGATAGGAATTTCTTGGGATCTGACATGAAACTTTGTTATGTTATCCACTGTTCAAAAACTAATTTAAACGTCCCTATATTGTAGCACAGTGTCCCCTTTTTCTTCTAGACCTGCTAAATGGGGCCCACAGTTATTTACAAAGTTTCACTGCTTTTTGCAAGTTAATGCAATTGTATCTTATCTGTTCCTTTCTCTTTGAAATATTTTGCGTGTGCTGCTTTGCTCATCTTGTAAAGATGGAAATAGCCCTTTGAAAATCAGAAGAAAGCAGAACAGCTGTGACTTGCTCTGTTTTGCCTTATTTTGATTTCTTAAAAAAATGTTATTATGGAAAATTGATGAAAAATGAAACATTACAACTTCCAGATGTGTGACAATCCAGAGTGTTGTCAGACACTCAACTTCATGTTATTTTAATGCTTGACTCAGTTGTGTGCAGACAGATGTCAGGATTTCAGCAGTCACTGGTGCATGGTGTGTCTGGCCCATTGCCAAGTTATCACTTGTAAGCAGTGCTGTAAGCGCTGTGGTTATTTGGTGCTGTAAGAAGATGTAATATACAGTATTCTGCTAATTCTAAGGTTTTGATTTGTAGTGATATGATAAAGCTTCAGAGCTTCAGGAAGACAGTTCATGGTCGTCTGGGGAAGTTGGTTGGTTGAATAATTTTCTAGGAAACCTCATGAGGGCAGTATTATGAATTGCAAAATGTGTTGAGTCTGAATAACTGAGGATTCGTTTGGACATCAGTGCCTTATTTAGGTGTTGTGGAACAGCAATCTTATCTTTTTGTTGTTGTTCAGCTAACTTTTAGTTAGAATATTTCTATTCTAACAACATGCGGTGGGAAATAGCTAACTGGGTGCTTGTTGTACCCAGGCGTTGAAGCCTGTGCTGCAGTCATGATCTGATCAGTGCAGCTGTCCTGCAGCTTTAGCTACAACTTTTTGGTCCGAGTAAGACATTAAATGATTGTGGTTAGCCTGGTAGGAAACAGGCTTTGTAAGTTAAGTTTGTGCAATGACTTTATGTAAATTTAGCTTTTTTTTTTTGACTCTTCTGCTTTTTAATAAAGTAGCTTGGGTGATGCTACAATGGATGTGACTATGCTGTCAATTTGAAGCAAAGAGAATTTTCCGTACATATTTAAATCTGAATTGTTTCCCCTTCTCACCTTGAACTATAGGCAGCTGCTCTGGGTGGCTTCTCATCTGGCGTTACTGTGAGAAATGGGCCAGAAGGTCTGTCTGTGGTTCACTCAGGCACAGACTACTTATGAACTTTTCTAAAATCTTGAGTTATGTTACTGATTTTATAGACAAAGGTGACAACAGAGGTTTCCAAATGTAGAAACAAGACGTGGACAGAGCTGTCAGTTACTTCTGTCAGTGAGGTTGTGACTGTCTTTAGGGACCTGTAATGCTTCTTGGCTGGAAGCTGGAATGAGCCCTTGCATATTGGTCAAAGAAAAATAGGCTCTGTTTTCTCAAGACCATGAAGGGATGTTTACTGGGCTGTTTTGAGGAATACCCAGTTAGAGGCAGTCATAAGATGATTAGGTAGGATCAGGACCTTCCTTTTTCCAGGCAATGGATGTTAATACATCTTTCATTAGCAAGCAAATGAACTGGGCATGGGGGGAAAAGTAGTTGAAGAAAGAAGAAAAAACTTTGCTTACAGGATTTGCAGTGCCTGCTGCAGGGCAAGTGAAAACTCATGTGAGCTGAGGATGTGTTTTCTTTAGAACTCCAAGTTGCAATTATGCTAACTTTGGCTTTTCCTTTAGTCTAAAGCTTAGTGTTTCTCTGCTAGGATTTGAGTGTTAAGCTGCTGGTGTCAGAATCTGGACTGTATCCTGCTAGAACAGCTCCTGCCACCCAACAGGAAAGCCTTTCTGTCTGAACACACAGGTGCCTGCGTAGGTCACTTCCTGCTTCCCCAGGCCAAGAGCTGCGTTGTCAACAAACCAAGCTGTGAAGTGCTGCTGCCGCTTCTGTGCTTCCTGCCAATGCTCTGTGGCCGCTCTAGAAGGACCTCACTATTGCCATGATAACTAATCTATAGCACAACTAACATCCTTGAGTGAAAAGATAAGGGCTTGCCAAAACCCAGCTGTTCCGGGTGTCTGGAACTGAGGAACAAATCTTTTTGGTAGTCCTTCAGATCAGGGTGAATTTTCGTGTCCAGCATGGGTTAGCCAAGTGCCAAGGTTCTGTGGTGTTTAGTGTAGCATTCACATTCAGCGATAGTACTTTGTAGTGACTGAAAATAATGTTATAACCTTCACCTGGAAATCCCAGAGGTGTCCTGTTCTCAGAAGAAATTTTTGTACATGGTCATAATTCTCAAATACAGTTTTTTGGACAACAGATGACATTCACCTATTTGTAAACCATCTTTAAGAAACATACAATTCATAAAAATGGAAGGAAGAAGGACCTCCTTATCGTATTCTTTGTAGGGGTTTGGGAACAGAGAATATTATAATTTCAAGTTTAGTTAGCTAATTACAGAAGTAGAGACCTTAAAAGAAAAATTACATCAGGAGTACTGTGCGTACTCAACACTAGCTTTTAGTAGATATTTTTCTTTCTTTAAAGACAGGATAGATGAAAGATCTCTAAGGATACTGAATTTTAGTATTTTGAGTTTTAAAGGAATCTTTCTGCTTTAAAACAGGTAAGTATTTAAATGAAGTATTTTGGTTTTGATAATCTCATGTAACTTCTTTCCTATGAATAGCTCCCCAGAGGCAGCCGTTTTGATTAGGGCTTGTTTATTCTGGTAACCTTTGGGTATGTGACATTTCATTCTACTAGAATAAAATATGATTATTATATGCAATTGATCAGTTCAAAATTAAAATTAATGTAATCTTCAAGTTGTCTAACACGCGCTATGGATTTTGTTTTCCAGTGTCCGAAACTTGGAGTAACGAAACATGTCTCAGTCAGGTGAAAAAGTAAAGGTAAAGAGATGGCTGCATGGCCAAAGTTTTGTTTAGAATCTATTCATCTTCTGAAAATACTTGTGGTTTTACTGAAGTGGTAAAATAGGGAATAAGTGATACCTTCTTGCTTCAGATGTGTTTCTTAAAAGGAATTGTTTAGTAGCACCAGAGGTTGAATGTGATTCTAGTAGCAGGCTTTCGGATGTTTGCCAGACATTCAGTGTTTGCTTACACATTTAAACAGTGCCTTTACCTAAGGAAATTGCCTTTGACAAACCTTCGTTTCAAATGTTTTTGCCCATCTGGATAGCTTTTAAAAGGATTGTTAGCAAATACCTAATTGCCTTTTAAGTGATTTCCCCTGTACCCCCACCCCACCGCACTGGAAGTGTGGCACACTATAAAAACTGTTCTCATCGTAAACTCATCTGTGAAGAAAACATTTGGTTCCAGATAGCTCATAGGTCTCTAAATCAAGTGGCTGCAGTTCTTGCTGAGGCTCTTGTTGGGTTTTCAGCCAATTGATAACAGATGGTGAAGCAGCCTGCCCTTTTTATAGACCCAGATCTCTTTGATAAGTTTCTCAGGCACATTTCTTTTTCCTGCTTTTGTGTTAGAAGTTAAACATTGTGAAGACAGGTGAATAGCTTAACAAGCAGAAGATAGATCTCTGTGTGATTGTATCTTGGTAATCTCTGCATTACTATACGGTGTTCTTGTTTTTCTGCATGGGAGTACATGCATTATTTATTTTTATAGAAGATAGTAGCAGCAGATACTGAATTTTAACAAATATTTTTGACCTCTATCATAAAATCTCAGATTTTTTGCTATGTTTACAGTTTAAGAGTAATAATAATGTGTTCTTGCAAACTTGCAGATTTTTTTTTTTTTGTCAAGGAAAGACTTTTGTTTATATGTATCCCAAAGTACTTACGAGACTTCTATTTATGTCAGACTGCTTGGTAAATGGGCCTGGTTTCAAGGTCTCCCCTGCTGTAGCAGCAAAAAGTTGTTTCATTCTTTATTTTTCCATGTGCTTTATATACCTCTGCACATTATTGTATAGAATCAGATGAACTCTGTTTCAACTTTTTAGGGGGAAGGGGATCTCATTTATACTCAACTTTTGTTTTCTTGACAGTTTTCCGACTCAGCAGGCTATGTGGGATTCGCTAATCTGCCCAATCAGGTTCACAGGAAATCTGTGAAGAAGGGCTTTGAATTCACACTGATGGTTGTTGGTAAGTGACTTAAGTATTTTTGACTGTTAAACAACAACAACAAAAATTTATTTCACATAGGCGTATGTCTTCCTACTTAGCAATTGACTGTTACAGGGAAGAAAAAAGCTTTGAACCTTTATACACTCTCTAATTAAAATTAATCTTGTACTATTTTGTCCTGTTTGGTAGAAGGGAGTATTTGTAGTGATTAAAGATGATGACTTTGAGCCGACAGGACATTCTTGTGTTCCTGACTCATCATCAGATAGTAGGGATAGCTGCTTAATCTTTCTTTGACTCCCATTTCCCCAACTGAAGGCATGAATGCACATGGTGAATATCTTGCTGTTGAGATGGTGATGCTATTCTTGTGTTTTCTGCTGTTCTATACTGACTCACTCTGGTATTATCACTGAACTTTTAATTTGCCTGCTCTGTGAATGAGCACCTGTAGGAGTCTTTCATGGAAAGTCCTTTAGGCACAAAGCTGGCTTAAGTTACATGTTGAATTGTACTTGCATTGAATCAGTTTATTGTTACACAAGTGCAAAGGGAGATCACAATACTATGACCTTTTTGTAGTAGTTACCTTGGAATTACATGTTATTGAAAAGTGAAAATGAGAAGAGATGCATAACACTTTCTTCTTATTCTCTGTGCTCTGTTGTACTGTTTGGGATTATTTGGTGACAGAGCGTTCAGCAATGTCTGTAAAATAAATGAGTAATTTGTGGTAAGTGTTGAGTTTTCTATTTCATGTAGTTTGTGATGATAAATACAGATAACTTCTCCATCTCTAAGATCAGTTTAGTAGCATCTAGAATAACATAGCCAATTGTTCTAAATGCTGACTCCTTTGATTCCTTGAGCTAGGAAAAATGATTTTTTGAAATTCAGATTTATACAGGTTTAACTTTGTTACTTTAATGTAGGACAAAATTTGTATGACCTAGAATTATGGAACTTCTCAGGTTAACTTTGAATAATTTTCTTATGATTTTTTGTTTCATGTTTCATAGGACGTATGTAGCCTAACTATAAGGGTGCAAAGTTCAACTGTTAGTTTTGGACTGCTTTATTCATTCTGCCTTGTAACAGTGTTCCAAGTTCAATTTCTAGCTTAGGAAAACCTTAAAGTTCTCAGAAATTTTCAACAAGAGAGTTACAGCTCCTGATTTTGTAAGTTGAAATTTTAAAAAGCTTTTATTTCCCTGAAGTAACCTAACTATCTCTAGATCTATAGTCAAAGTGCTGTGTGACCTTTCAGCTTTTATTATGAAATCTATTACAATAAACTTAGTATTTGCATGTAACATTTATAAAAACACTAGAGGCTTGTTTTTCCTGTGTTTTTGAAGTGCTTAGCTGAACCTTTGATGTTTTTATCTCAAAAACTAGGGTGGATCCTGATGAACAAATTATTTTTCCTCCATTATGTGGGCTTGGGGAAAGAGAAGGTGCTTTAAAAAGCCTGGTATGTGCTTAATAACCTGAATTATTTTGTTTGTAGGTGAGTCTGGCTTGGGAAAATCCACTTTAATTAACAGTCTGTTCCTGACTGATCTTTATCCAGAACGTTATATTCCTGGAGCTGCAGGTAAATGTGGTTTTGCAGTTCCTCCAGCACATACCCTGTGAAATTTCATGTTCTTTCAGGTCACATTGCTTCATTCTGATGATAAGTTCACCCATGAGACCCTCTCTTCACACTGTCTAGATGTATTTTAATTCTCCCAATTACATTTTTGCTGAGCTGTCACTTTTTGTATTTACTTTCAAAGATTCTGCTTTTGTTGTTTCTTCATCAATTGTTATTAAAAAAACCAACTGCCCAAACCTTGTAGGTGTCAATATACCTAAATGTAGTTTTGTTCTGATCCCTGTTTCCTCTGTTTTTTGCCTGTAGTGCCTTAAATCCTGGTTAGAGGTGTAAATACCTTTTGACATGCTTCTGAGTATTATAATTTTATTATTGCATATTGTCAAGAGTAAATCCCCTTTTTTGGTTAATTGCTTCTTGTTAATGTACAAAAATGTGGTGTTAAATTTTGACTAGTTAGCTTGTTTTCTTTAAAATATTTTATGGCTTGTAGGTTACAATACACTTCAGATTGCATTTCCTTCTCTGTTGCTCTCTCCTGCAGGAGTTTCTGCAGCAATTAATGGGCATAATAACAATAAAAATGTTCCTTTATTTTAGAGAAAATAGAGAGAACGGTTCAGATCGAAGCTTCTACAGTAGAGATAGAGGAGCGAGGGGTGAAACTGCGTTTAACAGTAGTTGACACGCCAGGATATGGAGATGCCATTAACAGCCAGGACTGGTATGTGTGTAAATACTCCTTTGTTTGGTAGAGTTTGTATCTTGCACAAACACTGCTCTAGTGTGTCTGTCTCTCAAAGTGTTCAGTTGGTGGTCTTTGGATAACTTTGTACTAAAAGGAAGCAACAGGTTCATTATTCTTAACATTAATGGAGTGTTATCTTGAATTCATGGTAGAGGGGCTTTTCTGAGTCCTTGCAGTGAAGCACAGTTTTCTAAGCGCTTCTCCATTCTGGGTGCTCATCTTCGTATCATCAGTGATGTGATTGATTAGTTTGTGTGAGCTTTCAAATCCAGTTTCTCTTATAATTTTTGTTGCCTAAAATACACATCTCTAGTAAAACTGCATTACTTTCTACAACTTGCTTTTCCATTTTCTAACACTTTTTTATGTTTTTAAAAGGCATGGTTAGTGTTCTCTAGGCTGTCTGTGATTCTCCCTCAAAATTAATGGCCTTTCCTCCAGTAAGGTTTCCTGCGACAGTCAACTTTTTGTCTTCATAGCTGCACTGATAGGGCAGAATTCTGATGAAGGGAATTTTTTTGCTTGTGTTTCTGTGTCTCTGGCACATCCAGTTTCCAAGTTTTTAAGACTGTACTTTTCATTCCCTGTGCTACTAGCAATTCATATAGAACTACATTTTTTTTTAATGATGGAATTAATACTTAACTCTCTCTGGCCTAAATATGGCTGATAATCTTTAACAGCTGAAACAATTTTCTTCAGATATACTAGAAAACATACATAACTGATTTAGCATAAAAAAGTGAAGAAAGAAAATGGTAAAATAGCAATGAAGGAACTGGGCAGATGGTAGCAAAATTAGAATTAATAAGTTTGTTCATAAATGTCATTTCCAAATCATCATTGTCATGCACTTTTATTTAACTGTGTAAAACTGATCTTGTGATAACATTTTGCAAATAAAGATGAGATAGTATGATGCCTGAATTATTCCAGTGCAACTGAAGCTAAACTTTGAGTTTCAACGTGGTTGTCTTTTAAGAAGTGCTAACCATTTATTTTGCTTAGACACTTTTTTTGTGGTGGTGGTAATGCTAAGGCAAACAAAGTGTGGCTGTGCAGGGAAAGGGAACGTAAAGCTGATACTGGTTGATTTGAGTTCTTCAGTATAAATTAAAGATCAGGAAGGAGGCAAATAGTTGATAAAATAAACATCTGTAATGCTAATAGAATGTTTTGTAATATTTTCTTCTTGACAGAATGTGTCTGAAGCATTCTGAAGAAAATTGTTGTCAGACATGGTTTTTCTTTCCTTTCTATGGTGTACTGTAGAAACAGCAAAAATGAAAGCAGTGAAGTTATAATATACTAAGTTTGAAAGTGAAGCTGTGGGGGATTTTTATTTTATTTTCTTCCCACTTTTCCAACTTTTATTTAAATTTGAATGACATTTTTAGAATAACAGTAAGGCACCTTTCTGGATTGCAGCATGGTCTTATTTTGTGCATTGTTGACTAGAGCTTCCTTCCTCTGGAGCCAGGAGCTCTGCAGCCTGTGCATTGTGTTACATAGAGCTCTTCCTGTTGATTGTGTTCTAATGCCCTTTGTTTATTCTGCTAAGATGTTTCTTGGAGACCTACGTGTTCAGATTTTTCTCCTTTCTTTTTTGGAGGCTTGCTAACTAGTCATTCCAGGATGATTCAGACCCAGTACAACAATTTACTGGTTTATACGTAGTTTTCTGTGACAAATCTTAAGCATCAAAATACATATGGGAACAAATAGTGCTTATATGCTTCAAAATCAAAAGATGCAGTTGATTTTAATTCTCTCTCTCTGGTCCCATTTTCTTATCACATTAAGAGACTGAACCGTGGCGAGTGTCGTTTCGACAAAGTCTGTTAGTCTTTACAGGATGTCGTAGGGACGTGGATGGATAGACTCTTTGTTTCAAACTGGAGACAAGACTAACCCAGTGCAACTACCTTCCTTCCTTGTTAGTTCAGAGGAAGCAGCAAGTCCGTGTTCTTGAACTTATGTTTGTGTTCAGGGGCATTTACTGCAGTTTTGGTTAGCTGGTAGATGGCACTGATCCTGATCCAAGTTTTATAAAGCACTTGTTTTTGGGGAAAGCTGCGGTTTGTTCAGACTACCTGTTTCTCAGGCTGATGAATTTTACTAAGGTTTTTTTTTTTGAACAGAGGTAATCAAACTGACATGATGTCTCTAGGAGGCAGCTGTTACTGATCCTGTTTAAAATATCTTTCTCCTGAGGAGGTTTCTTAATGGCTTTTGTTTTCTGTCTTTGCATTGATGAAATGGCTTAATTGTAGAGTTTGACTTTCAAGGAAGGGAGCTGGGGTCAATTTTTATGTCTTTTCTGTCACAGAAGAAGTGCTAGTAAAGATTGTGTTGTCAGGAGTTCGTCCAGTGGGTCTCCTGGATTGGAAGAATAACAATGTTGGACTGGGAAATGAGTTACTGGAGAATGTGTTGTACTAAATCTGTGAAGTAGATGAGTTTTTCTTTTCCAAATGCTATTGTACTTAAAATACCCTGTAAGAAAAAGGTGGGTGCTAACCACGGTTAACCATAGTGATAGCTTTTTAGATTCTGTGTGAAGCTTTACTGCTAGCTGGAGTTCTGTATTGTAGAAAAAAACTACACCTAGGAATCTTGGCATCAGTTCAGATATGTGTTTGGAGAACAGCGGAATTTTTTATGGTGGAAGGTTTGAAGCACAGAATGGCTCTTCCATTCCTAAGGACATAGGGATTGTGAGAGAAACATGTCCTTAAAGTAACATCTTTTGTCAGATATAGGAGAAAGGATCTAAGGAAAGGAGGAAAAAAAATTGCTTCATGCACAGATTTGAGATCAAATCTGGCCTCCAAAAGGACGGTTGACAAAACCAGTTTACAGATTAACTTGCTAAATGTTGCTGATCATATGCCTCATTTCATCTTGGTTGCAGTGTCGCAGGTCATTGTTTGATAACTGCTTTCTGACTGCTGCTAACTTTCTTTCTTAGCCTATGTTAAGTTGTATTTAGTGTTTTTGGCAGCTTGGTAATGTTGTTCATTTTTTCCCAGTGTGTTTAAATGCAAGAGTTGTGTTGTTTGCTGCTACAATACAGGATGTGCTATCTCCTCAGTAATGATAGTGCTGTGGTATAAGCCAGGTGTTTCCCGGAAGCCAGGAGGTACAGGACACTAACGCCATATTTATAGGGAAAATTAGAGCAGTTAGAGCTAGAAAACTGCACGTAAACTAATTACATTGCCAGAGAAGTGTGCGATAGTTGCTTTCCCATTGTTTGTGAGTGGTTTCTGTCCTAGTATTTGTGCGTCTTCAGTCTTGTTACCTTTCCCCAGCTAAGAGGAGAGTACCTAAGGTCAACAGGAACAAAAACCATGTTGTCCTTTTTCAATGCATTTTTAAGATGCTAGTTCTTAAAGATTTGAGCAGAACTGAGGTAAAAATGCAGTAAATTCCGTATGTTGCTGTGTATGTTCTGTATGTATGTCCATATGTTCTGTAGTATGACGTGGAACGGTGCAAATCTTGCAAAGATAAACATGTGCATATATATTCTACTATGGATTTATTCCTCCTAGATCCTAGTTGAGCTTGCTCAACTTGGGAAAAATCAAATACTCTCCAGGATCTCTTCCATCATTCTTATTACTTTCTTTCAATATCTTCATTACAGCCATGCAGCCCAGGGTTGAACTTCACTGCCTGTAACTGTATTTGCTGTCATTCTGTGTTCATTTTCCAGATTACTAATTCTTTTTTTGTGTTCTCTTGTCCATTTCCTCCTTAAATTTCTCTAGTCAAATTTGCACTTTCTCAGTAGCAGAAGTACTGTTTTTCAAGTTTTCTGCTCAGTGTTTCCTCAAGTACTTTAAGGTATGTTCATGACACACAAGCATCTGCCTAATCTTATCTTCATCAGTGTGTTAATTTCCTTTCCCCTGCAGTACTTAATATAAAGTGTCCTTTTATATTAATGTTGTTTGCAGGTGTCTGCATGCTCTGGAATATCTTAAAACAATCTTCTTAGTAATGCTTTGTGTTTTCTCTCTCTGGTCACTGCTCTTTGTATCCGATTGATCTATATGATCAAATTCTATGTTCCTTCACTTCTTTGCAGGGCATATTTTAAATTGCCCAGAACTAAGTAGAAATTATTTTTCTTTGCCAACAAAAAAGGATTCTGTAAGGTAACAAAAATAGCTTAATAAATCATGTGATGCTTTACTGCATGACTTGCAAATGTATTTGTACTTAATTCAAACAGGCTAGAATACCAGAATTTTCATAGGTAACTATAGAAACCTAGCACTAGGGTCAGGGTTGTAAATCAAGAGGATATCCGGGATATGTCATTTGTCAGCTGGTTTAAAAACAAATCCTTACCCTCTACCCTCAGAAAAAAAACAGAAAAATCCTCAATCTTCTGTTCCTGTCTGTGTTGTCTCAGCAGTGAGGGCTGTTTTTTCTGAGATTGCACTTGAACTTTTTATCCAGTGGACAGATTAACACTTGAAAGTAGCTCTAGGCATAAATAGACACTTGGTGGTTGCTGTGGAAATAGCTTTTTGTGTTATCAGAATACTTTTCCTCAGTAGTAGATACAACACTGTGAAGTTGAATTTTTGTAACAGAAATGTTCTTAATAAAAGTGTGATTCTCCTCATTCTGTTTTTATCTTCTCATAATTATTTTTAATCAATTTAAAGCTGATCTAAGATGCCTCTCTTTCTCTTCCCCCATACCACAGCTTCAAAACAATTATCCAGTACATTGACAACCAGTTTGAAAGATACCTTCATGATGAGAGTGGTCTAAACAGACGCCACATTATAGACAACAGAGTCCATTGCTGTTTTTACTTCATCTCTCCCTTTGGACATGGGTAAGAAAAAGCTCTTGAGCTCTTGTATTCTAGGGTGTTCTATCGTGTTCGTAAGTCTGTTCATTACTGGATCTGGAAACTTTAATGTTAGAGTTACTTCCTTCACTGTCAAGTTTAATGCAATTAAAATGGTCTTTGGGGATTAATGCTCTCCTCTGCTTTGTCCCCTTTTTGGCAGTCAGTATTATGCTGTTTATCACCCAGAAACATAAGAGCTTGTAATATTCCATGTATTATATAGTGACAATTTTAATTGCAATTCAACCTTTAAACAACCTAGCTGATCAACAAGTGCTCTGATTTAATTTATTCTGGAAATACTATTTTATTTAGTTACTTGAAATAAATATTTTTAATACATTGTGTCTGTTTAAAAAACAAACAAACCCCTAAAAAAATCCCCTTTTTAAAAAAATTTTTTTCTGCTTGTTGGCAGGCTGAAACCATTAGATGTAGAATTCATGAAGGCTCTTCATGGAAAAGTCAACATTGTCCCTGTGATTGCCAAGGCTGACACGCTGACGCTGAAGGAGAGAGAAAGGCTGAAGAGAAGAGTAGGTCTAACACTTGATCATGAGAACAATGCCACCCATACAATGTTAAAGCGAAATATAAAGTAAATTCAAACTGAGGAGGGGTGAATGATATTGGCCAAGGACCTAATCTTCAGGAAGTGTGAGGTGGGAAATCTTCACTGGAGTTTGATGTGCTTTAGTGGTTACACTCGCTGAGAATCTGGCCATTCTTGGCTTCATCTGTCTTAGCAGGCAATGCACCACAACACAGCAGGCTTTGAGCAAAACTCTTTGTAATGAGGGCTTAAATCATCCTGAAATGCATGTAGTTTAGATGTTTCAGACTAGCCCTTGTTTAGTTCAGTGGACTGAATGCACATTCGTGGTGGGAGTGCGTCAGGTATGGAGATGACAGGTACTGTCAGCAAACTGAAAGAACTCCTAGGCAAATAACAAAGCAGAGATGTGGCTGCTTATGCTGGTTTTATTGCTTTTCTCTGACCTGGTGGAAGATTTTTATCTGATAGTAAAATTGTGGAGTTGCTACTTTTTATAAAGAAACTGTATTTGATCTTTCAGCAGTGTAGTTTGGGCTCAGTTTTTATAGGTACTTATTTTTTCATTCAGGATTTGGTAGCAGAAGATTTGAAACAGGGACTTAAGTGGAATGTTAATTATTTGATAGTAGAACTCATTGGGAATCTGAATGTTCTGCTTTGTCAGTTCAAATACATAAAATGATACAGAATAGGTTGTAGCTACAGTCATCTTTCACAAAAGCAGTTCTTGGGTGAAATGAAGAGGAACATACTCTTGGCAGGTTTCAATACTTGCTCTAATTGTTTTGGGACGCTTCCATGCTCCTTCTGTCTGCTGCTTGGTGGCCTCTTAGGGTCAGGCATGTGCTGTTTGATATTTGCTTCTGTGTGTTGTTAACACTGGATTTTAGCTGAAACATGCAGTAGTACAAGCAAACGTTTTCCAATGGGAATTTGGAATTCCTTATTTTTCGGTACAATTCTGTAAGTGATGTTAGATTGAAGGTTTATGATGCACATTTATTGTGGAAGATGGAGATGAATCCCAGTTTACGTATCCTGTGATGAATAGATTAATGTAAAAACAGCCTCTCTTTGTTCAGTGCTAGTCCATGTCTCGTTCGTTCTAGTTTGAGCACAGTTACTTTTCACTAACTAGTCTTTAAAGCAGTCTTGACTTACATATATGGGTACCACATCTCTGCATTGGCTAAATACAATTACATGAATAGCACTTGTGCTGTAGTCTGAGGGAGTGGGTAGGAAACAGGTAAACATGTCTTCGTTATTTTTGTACTGCTGGTAAAGGTCACTCTGCAAACTGAGTTTATACTAAGTCAAATGTATAATGTGGTTCCAAGGCTTTGAAAGTCTAGCAACTGTATATTGTTCTAACTCAAAGCATCTTGGCTAACAGATTCTCTAATCAAGAATAGGAATCAAAATCCTGCTTTGCTGACGCAGCTTGAAGTCTTGTTTTTTTCAGATGTTTCTCCCATTTGGCCATCAATCTAAAGTAAAATGTTTTTGTTTTGCTGCTTTGGACTAAGCAGCAAGATCAGTTTGTGGTACTTGCAAAGGAAACCCAGCTTGCAGTAATTCCTGTTTGGTCTTTCTGGAATTCAAAGTTATTTTTTAAAACTCTTGAGTGGGAAGAAATGCAAGGCAGTTTCACAAGCTGTGCCATGCAAGGCTGCTAAGGAAACCTGCTCAAAAGAATGACTTCATGAGAGGGGAACTAATATTTTGGCTTTTTTTTTTTTTAATTTCCCATGGGAAGGCTAATCTTTAGGAACACAGAATCCTCTGAGGCCAATAAAATTCAGATTTGAAGAAGCAAAATGCTGCTTCATTGTTAGGACCATAAAATACAGTTTGTTTTTATTGCAATTCTTTTTCCTTTCAGGAAAGCACTAGGTTTAACAGCTGTAATATATTATTCTAGCACCCCTTGTTGTAGGCTTTCCCGTTATTGTTTCTCTTGCATTTTATCTTTAACATCTCAGCCAGGTTAAATGTGCTTTCTTGTTTTATGCAGCTCCTTAAAGGCATCGCAGTGCAGGACTGCCCCACCTACTCCAGCTGTGCATCTTTTATTATCATTTGATGACAGTTTAGTTATCTTCCATTTTGCAAAACAGTAACAATGTGCATTGATTTCAGTGTAATTCTGCGAATGTAACTTAATTGCTTATTGGCAACACTTATTCCCAGATTTATTTTTTCTTTTAAAATTATTGCTCTGTGTGTAGGTGGGGGCTCATAATATTTTATTCAGCGTGTGCGCGTGTATGAGTGCGGGGGATGTTTATATACCTGGCAGGAAAACATTGTCATGGGAATAGCTGTGGTTCATGCATGGTCATTCCTCTTGTAATGGTGTGAGGGATTGTTTTATTTTAAACAGCTGTTTAATAATCGAGCTCTTGTTGGACGAGTTCTATTTATACCATAGCTGTTGGTTGCCCTCGTGACAGAGGATCGAGGAACCCAGCAATACTGTGGGAAGGCTCATTACAACCCTCATCCATTTGAAGTCTGGTTGTATTCGTATTATCAAGTTAATATATATGTGGTAATGACAGCACAAATTATTACATAGGCTTTTCTGAATGTTCTTGTGATTGCCCCTGCCCTGATTTTCCCCAAACTTTGTCTACTGTAAGAGTTCACTACTGCAGTAGTGCTGCTGCTTGGTTCAGGGGCTCTTTGCAGGGTTACAGTTGCAACTCGTTAGGGATTGCTAATCTAGGAGTTTGCACAGTAAACCTTCTTCTGCTGAGATGTCCAAGATCCCTTTGAAGAGAGTTATTGTGGGATCTCAGCATTCTTCATGCTCTTCTTGTACCACCACACTCCTTAAGTGAAATAAAATCTTGCCAGTGCATCTGACGGGATTTCTGACTTAAATATTTTTAATAGTATGGCAGTAAAAGCATTCTCAGTTTTGAAGAAAGGAATGAATTGTACCTCCTTTTGCAACTGCCAAAGGCCTGGAATTATGCTAGCTGCTTGCCCCTGCAGTGATTTCATTAGGAAAAGAACGTATGCAGGAATACAGATAGTGTATTTCTGTGTTAATCTCAGACATCAGTGACAATAAAGAAAACCATTTATGGATTATCTTTTTCTTAGTGGATTTTGAATAACTTTCTCTGGTTTAAGTGGATAATAAGCTTTTGTCTTTTTGATTTGAGAGACAATAGGCACTTTTAAATTTTTGTACGTATCAAACACATTAAAACATTTTTCCATGGGCTGCATCACTGCACAAAAGGGTGCTGGTTAAGGTCACACACAAAGATACATGGGGAATGTCACAAAATGCATTTAGACAGTGAGACTTTCTCTGTGAGTGGGCAGACATGAGCTGCTGTTCATGTTTAACTGTTTCTGATTTTGCAGGTTGTCTCACAAACAGTTTAATTCAGAGGTAATCTTAGCAAATGTTTTGGCTTTTTAAAATGCCTGTTAGTAAGCTCTTTAACAGACAGCCTCTGTAGTTAGCAGTTATCAGCCATGTTTTTAAGATACTTTTTTTGCAATAGTAAATTAAAATCTTTAAAATCCAACCAGCTCTAGCATAGGCTTCCTTACTTCATTTTAAGGATGTGATTTGATTTCCCACTTAGTATTCCTTTCTTTCGTCTCAAAGCATGTAGGTTGCCTGCTGAGCGCTTTTATACCTTGAGCTGTTCTTTCCAGGGTATTTATAGGCTTGAGGTTCAAGGCTCTGTTGAACAAAGTAAAAATGAAAAATGCTGGGTTCTTTTCTTCATAGGTGGAATGAAATTAATGCCATGTAAGACAGTGTTGTAGGACATAAACTAACTTGGTAGTACATAAACTCAAAGCGTAAGTAATGGCAATTTCTGTTGATGCTTTTTTCTAAGCATTGCCAAACTACTTAAAGCAGAAAAACATTCTCAGTTTTCTAGATGTGACAGACTAGTAAATCAATTGTATATACATTTAGCTTAATACATCTTCAATGAAATACTACATTATTATTCTTCCTTTTTTGTAAACTTCAGGTTCTGGATGAGATTTCTGAACATGGCATTAGGATTTATCAGCTCCCTGATGCAGATTCTGATGAAGATGAGGAGTTCAAAGAACAAACCAGGGTTTTAAAGGCAAGTTTCGCTCCTAATTTATTATTTTGCTGCAGTAGTTCTTCGAGCCTACAGTATGCTTAAAGGTACTTTATTCCTTTATAACATGTTGAATTTTCAAGTTTTCTTTGGATATGGACTCTGAATTATAAACCTTTTTATTCCAGTCTTTACTTCATCAGAGTTCCAAATGTAGTGTGTGCTGGCTTTCTTTTATTTTCTTTTTTAAATGTAAGCAATTCTTCACCAAGAACTGTGACTTTTTTTTTTTTTAACTCTGTTCTCTGACTCAAACCTTCTAACATGCAAGCAAAGAGAGGGAATGTGTGTGTGTGTTATGGTTACTATACTAGTTAACAACTTTCCTCTCATTAGAGCAGATAATAAAGGTTTTACTGAAGTAATTTCCTCTTTGCTGTGATACTTGCAAATATGATTGAAGAATGTATCTGAAATTCTCTCTCTAGCTACTTTAGTCTGTTTCTAAAGTATGTTTCTGCTGGCTGTTTTCCATGCATGATATTATATCAGATGACACATTATGCCCAAACTGTACTTCAACAACAGTCAAGTGTTCCTAAAGCAAAGCGTCATTTCCTTTTGTGCTGCTGTTGAGACAAACTGATCCTAACAAAGCCACAGGTGTTGTTAATGAGAGCTTGCATTGCCTAGAATAGGATTTATTAGCTTTCTGATGTGGAATGATTTTAGTAGAGTGCATTTGTCAACATTTCTTTTCCTCCTCTGCTGTTTGTTACTTAAAAGTCTTCATGCTTTCTTTAAAAGAAAAAGCAAAACACAAAAAAGTAACCAGTCAAAAATCAAAACAGTGACTTGTTTTGCTCTGTCTCAACCAGGCCAGCATTCCTTTTGCTGTTATTGGATCCAATCAACTTATTGAGGTGAAAGGGAAAAAAATCAGAGGCCGCCTGTATCCTTGGGGAGTTGTTGAAGTTGAAAATCCAGAGCACAATGATTTCCTCAAACTGCGCACAATGCTGGTGTGAGTAATGGCAAAATTATCCCATCTCCTGTGGTGACGTAACTGTTACAGTGACGAGAGAGTTATAAGAACATAAACTCCTTAAATCAAAACCAGCTCTGGTGGCAGTGTAGAGTGACTTCTTAATGTCTGTCCACCCCCTGAGCTTGTTTTGCTGCAGAGATCCTCTGATCTGACTTCAGAAACTATTTTCTCTATTGTACATTGTCAGATATATGTGACAGTTTTTATGCCTATGTGAGCTGATTTGATGGCTTTACATATAAATTGGAATTTTCTTGCAGTGCAGAGGGTGGGGCAGAGAGGCTTTTGAATTATTACTCAGGGATTGATAAAACTATTCTAAAGGCAAAGCTCAGTTTTCTTGGCAATGTAGGTAATCCTGTATTAAATATGATACCCTTTATGATTTCAGCTGATATGGATATTCTGCCCACATAAATGGTTTTAAGTGATTTTTTTTTTTTTTTTAATGGCATCTTGCTGTTGGGAATTGTGTATTATTTGTTTCTGATTTGTGTCTGCTGGGCAGGGATTGCCCTCTGCTGGTCATTGGTAGCAGCATTTTTTTTTCCCTTTTTTTTGACAGTTGAAAATCATTAGGCAATGCCAGCTGTTATGTGACCCAAGGAGCTCCACCTAGTTCTCAGTTACAAATTATCCTTAATAGAACTTAAGAGTCAAAAAATACTTCAGGAATTAAAGTATCTTTCTGAATAACTCTCTTCACAACTTTCTTAACAGTGCAAAGACTGGTATAAATAACTCCTATAAAGTAATTAGTGAACAAGAGGAGGGCAGCATAATTTGGGTACTTGAAGAATGTTGGTGGGAGGGTACTTACGTACGAAATAAAGACCAGCCAACATGGAAGTGGTGTTCTGGCTGGCTTTATAGCAGGCTTGGTCTGAAAGGATTATTCTTCCAGTAAATACATCCACTATATAAAACAAAAATAGTAGATAAAAGGGTGTTTTTCTTCATTTTGACAAGAAGGACAAAGTGTTCAATAAGACTTTGCATGTTCTAGAACGCACATGCAGGACCTGCAGGAGGTGACCCAAGATTTGCACTATGAGAACTTCCGTTCAGAGAGGCTAAAACGAACTGGCAAGTAAGTATGTGCATGCCTTTGGGCTCTGCTGCTTCAGTCTCTTCTTTTTCTGTTGTGGTATTGGACTTACTCTTTCTCCGAACTAATCCCACCTGTAACTAGTTATTTCTCTTGAGATCTCAATCTATGGAGTTACTGAAATTTGTATGAAATGCTCTTCTTGAAGAAGAGTAATATATAGTGAAGTGCTGTGCTTATAAACAGCTGTTCTTGGTTTTGTAACCATTCCTTTTTCTCTGTGCTTTTAATTGGAATGTGCATAAAGAAGTAGTGGGCTGCAAGCAAAATAGGTTTTTATTTAGTGATGTCTGCTTGGAGAAAATAAACTCTCGTGGGCACATTTAAATAGGCCCCAGCCTATCTGGTTAGGTAGGATATTGCTTCTGTAGTTATTGCAGGACTGCCATGGTGGCTGTTCTCTTGCTCCACCATGTAGAGCTAGAGAGAAATGTAGACAAAAAAATTTTTTTTTTGTAATATGTGTGGGGTTTTTATGGTGTGTTTTTTTTTGTTGTTTTCTTTGTAAGGTTTCTGGTTTTGGCAACTTAATGCAAAAAAATCTGCATCTACCTATGCTGCATCTTTTTTGATAGCAACTTATTCTGGTTCCCATTGTACTTGTTCTTGAAGTACTTTGCCAAGCGTTTTGATCTTGGAGAAGAAAGGAAATAGCCTACACAGCTTTTTAATGGTTGATTTTTGGATCATATATAGATAGTGGAAGGAATCTGTTGATTTGAGTAAATGGCAAAAAATCCCCATAGCAGTGAAGAAATCAAATTTTAAGAAACAGAGAGTGAATGTAAAGATGCTGTTCTACAAAAGGGAAGCATGAGTTTAAGAATGTCCTAATTTCCCCTGTGCGGAAGCATGTAGACTTTTTTTTTTGTTCTTGTTATGTTAGCTGAAATATGAGCCTTGAATCTGTTCGTGAAGATTTTTACTTCTATATCTTATACCATCAATGCATTCTTTTGTTCAATAGGCCTGTTGAAGAAGAAGTGGTAGACAAGGATAGAATCCTCCAGCAGAAAGAGGCTGAGGTAAGAGGGAGCTTCTAAAACCGTTGTTCTTTGATATACCATGCTGTGTTCCAATTTCAGTGTTCTATGTCAGCTATTGCCTGTGGCGTGTGAGATTGGAGTTAGAAAATGACAGATCTAATCTGAATGTACAAGTTGCCCATACGAAGTGTTTTGTATATAGTCACTTGCATGCTGTGGATGGTAGGTAGCATGTGGACTCTTGGCTGTAGGCAGGGTATTTATCACTTCCAGTCTGTATGCTAATTTTCCATAAGGATAGTTGCTATTTTTTAAATATTGAAATAAATTTTTGTTTGTCTGCTACGTGTGCTGCTTTCAACTTAGTATGTTGGGGTAGACTGATAGTCCAATGTAATTTCAGATTTGCAAGGCTTACTCCAAGCATGTTACCAGTAAATTTCTTCTTATGGCTATGGAGTAGAAAAAGGTTGTTGAATCTTAAAAATCCCATGATACCATTAATGTGCATGGTTTTGCATCTTAATCTTGACTTGCAGCAAAATTAATAGTATTTCTGTTTTACCAGTCAACTTACAGATTTCATGTTTTCAGTCTCTGATTTCTTCCTCTGGTTTCATGTTATTACTAGGCCTTTCAACTGAACATTTTTATGCTGAAGTTCTAAAGATTCAGAGATTTTTTTTGGCCTAGTATTTAAATTCAAGTAGTACACTGCCAATGCTTATGACTGCTTGCATTGTGAAAACTGAAGACTCACTGCCAGTTGGAAGATAGTGTTTTTTCTGTTTATCCTTCCTTTATCCCATTCAGCATGGATCCAAGCCTATAAATGGAGGAAAGCATGGTTTAAAAGATCAATGCATATATGCAGTGTTTTGGAGTAAGAAATAAAAAACTACAAGCAGTTTTGTGCATTTCTAAGGTGAAAGAGTCTGACTCTTGTACATGGAAATTTTTGGAATATAGTTACTTTGGTCTGTGCATTTCCTTTTTTCTTTATAGCATCCATGTTTAAAAATAGCGAACCCTGGCATGTTGACATAAATAGGAAAAAATGTTCCTAAAAGGAAATGCAGAAGCAGCTGATTATCACCATAACGAGTGGTTAATAATGTGAATTACTGGAGATTAAATGAGCTGCATCTTTATCACTGTATAACTTTATTTCAGCAAGATAAGCACACTTGATGGCCATGCACTTATGCGAGTGGAACTTCTGCAAGTGTTCTGTACACAAATTAATTGCCTCCTATTTACTGATGTGTGTGCAAAACAGCAGCAGACTATCAGCTGACAGCCAGGAATAAGAGATGCTTTGAAAAGGTCAAGAGCATTGTTTGGAAATATTTTGTTTCTTTTTGTCTTTTTTCTTACTGCTTCCAAGATTCAGGCAGTAGACTTAAAGAATTTAAGTTATAACTCTTTATTTGTTATTTGAACGATATAAATTGTACATGTCCAGTAGTTAAGTAGAAACTTGGGTATCCTTGTAGAAATATTTGTTTTATGGCTTATGTCTGAAAAATTCTCCTATAACTATTTCCACTGGAAACTGTTGATATGACAAGCACATTATTATATAATTATGTATTCCTATATATTTTTATATGTATTTATGTATGTAATATATTTTTTAATATGATATGGCTAAAGGGATGAAGTCTTGAATTTCTTGGACAGTTTCTGAAAGTTTCCTCTGGGAGTAATAATCTCTGAATAACTGCTGCTGAAGTTGCAGAGGATAAGGTTAGAATTTGAAAAAACAACTAGATTTTTAACTTCTGCATTCTATTGTCCCAAAGAGATCAAGAGACTTTACTGAATCTTCTGTAGATAAGCCGGTATGAAATCCCTTCATCTCCGTATCATCCCTAAGGTTCAGACTGGGAGAAGCCTGGGGAGGAAAGAGGCACAGAGGAAATGGGCTTGCATTCCACGGCCTTTGCAGAGAAAACAAATATCCATTTCCCCTCCTGTTTTGCATTCCCATCAGTAACGGTGCTTGGAGTTCTATTTACAGTTTTGTGAGGTTTATATAACCTTGGAAGGAATGAACACTTGGGCTTGTGCCAGGATCATCTTTATCAAGGCATCACTTTTGCTAAATGATCTTTTATTATGCCAAAGGATGTGGTCCCCAGTTCAGCAATTTGGAATTGCTAATCTGTCATTTTGGATTTATTACTCAGTCTGGTTTTGCTTTTTTGCTCAGTTGCAAGCAGTGACCTGTTTTTCTGAGCTGGGAAGTGAAAATAAGAGTAAAGCTATCCATGCTCCTAACTGTTAATATGCTGCAGTTCTGATTATTTTGATGTTGTGGGCACAAACGTAAAGTTTGCAGTGTTGTGCCATAATCTTCCTACTCTGAAAATATAATATAATAAAAGCCTTTCAAAGTTTTGAGAGGCATTACTTCCAGAAAAACATTAAGGCTGTGATTACATGAAACAGCAAGGAACAAACTTCCTCTGATTTTTCTGGTGAGCTGCCCTGAGGCTTTGGGCAAATCCCTTCACTGTCTTCAGTAGAGTTGGTCAGCTGTAGGCTGAATAGAGTAGAATTAATCGCAATGTTGAAATTGTTTTCTCTCTGTCCTTCAGCTTTCTGACTGTGTTTAACCCTTTATCAGATGAGATGAGGGACCATGGTCTAGCGTGGGAGTCAGTGGGGGGACAGCTTGCGGTGGGGGTGCTGCCGGGCTGGGGTCCCACAGTAGCCCCACAGGAGGTGAGGATGTGATAACACCGGTCTGTGCGGGTAACTGCCTCCTATTGCAGGTATTTGTGTAAGTGTTGTCTTGAAAGATAAAGTGAAAAGTTCTATGTGGAGAGACAGCATGACGGGGAAACAAAAGCAGCTCTAAGGTTTGATGTGCGCTGTGGAATGCGATTGCCTGGTGCAGGGGAAGGAGACATGCTTTACGCAGAGTGCGCCTTCCCCTGTGAACTAATGTAGTGTCAGTCCTGGGAATACATCGTGAGAACAAAACCCTTAGTAAGCAATTAGCCATGGGAATCTCTTGGGAGCTGGAATTACGAACAACTTTCTTTTTTTTGACGAATTGCTTTTTTTTCTTTGTCCTTTTGATTTGTTCTTTGAAGAAATGATGCCCATGTAGGGCGATGGCTGTGGCCATAGTGACTTCTGCTATTTATAATGTCAGTGTGTCCTATGAAAGACGTTATCTCGATGGTAACCCCTTTTCCAGTATAGTAACTTTGTCAGGAGTATTTTTCTTGTCTTCAGTTGACAAGATTAGTTGTACTGTGTTGGAATTATTTTTAAACAGCAGCAACTGTCAGGGGAACATCCTGGTGTACTAGAAAATCCATTGTCTTAAGGTTTCCATCTTGCCCTGTTCTTATGAGCTTTCTTATGTAAAGGCATAGACAGAAATAATCCTTGGTGTGGGGACAGGAAGCATGTCAGTGGGAGGTCGATGTTGTTCATTTTTGAACATTTCTTTTCCTGTGATATCTGTAGGGTTGTCACTGAAGAGCTGCTCACCTTGTTCAGATAGGAGTAGTTGGTATTCCAGGGAAAACATACTGCAGATGAAATCCTACGGGTAAAGCGAAGCTGTGTATCTGTGGTTTCTGTTAATGGCGTGGAAGCCATTAGGAAGCTCTGTGGTTCACTTTTAACTCTGTAACCTTAACTCGCATTTTAAGTGCGTGTTTCCTTTCTATGTTGCTACAGTAATTGTGTAGTTACTACCCAGTAGTTACATGGTAGTTTGATGTAAATTTTAGTCCTGACATGGTAAGTAAGCTAAGTGGAGTTTATACCAAAGTAAAGGTTACTTTTTTGACTTTTGTTATCTAGGAATTCAGAAACATTGTTTTAACAGATTTCCAAGCATTGTTTCCTAGCTTCCTTTTCATCACATGCATGGACCCTGTGCTATCATGTTGTAGTATCCTTTCTTTAGGGGATGAGTGCAAGTTCCTGCAAAATATATTAATGCTGCTCTTACAATTGAGAGGGTTTACTGCTTAGCAAGATCAAAGTCATGGCATGCTCTTGATGCTTGCAATTGCCAACAGCAAAGGGAACACAGATGTTGGTATGACATCAGTTTCAGTCTTGTGTGTGATCTATATTCACCTTTATTAAGAGGAAAGATTGTTTCTGTCTATGCAGTAGGTCTAGTAAGGTGAAGACAGATGAGTTGTTTTTAGCTTGTAATGTGTGGGAGTGATTTTTATGTCCTCTATTTGAAGAGGAATTCTGGAGGAGACTGACGTGGTTACCACTTTGAGTACAATACAGCTTGATTCTTCTTTTTTAGTTTTAATTTTAATTTTACACTCAGGCTGACAGGATTTTTAGTGTGCAAATGATTTTATCTCCAGGATGTTTGTGTGCATTCTCCTTAAGTTCAGTTATTACCTCTAAGTTTAGCCTGTAGTTATGCAGACAGGTTTTAGTGTGTGGTATCTATCATTACTCATAGGTTGTCTGCTAAGAATACTGTTGTGAACTGATAGCAGGAGTTTGCTTAGAGCTCTTGAGAAGCCACAGTTTTACAGCAGAAAGCAAACATTCTGGATTGTGTGCATATCAAATGCTCAACAAAAACCAAAATTCTGATGCAGCCCAGGATGCAGTGAAGATGATAGGTGTGTTTGAGTACCTTTTTTATTTTCTTCACTATTTTTTTGCCAGCTTTCCTTATGAAAAGGAAACTTCAATGATGATTTACCTACTTGATGGCCATGGGAGGCAACAATGTGCCTTGTTTTTCTACTGAATTATGCTAAAATAGCTTCAGAAACTTGCCATTATTTAGCTAATGGATGAGACTAACACTCCACTAGTAAGTCTCAAGAACACCACATGAAAATGGAAAAGGAAAAAATCTTCTTACAATCTTAATGTTAGAGAGGAGTAGGTCTCCCAGTGCTTTTGTCCTACCTTACATTTGAGTCATAAGCAGCATCTGATTTCTTTCATGGTGTGGGCATATTTTTATCAATTAAGAATAAGAAAATGTGATACTCAGTGCTGTATTTAAGTCTTAAAAGACGTTGTTGGATATTAGCAGAATGCTGTATTTGAGCAATCACCATAATACATGTGCAGCAGCATCTTCCCCTGTGACTACTGAATGGTTTCTATTTTAGGAATGTTTCATGGCTCAGCTTGGAGTGCTCTTGGGAAAGCTCAAGTAGGTGTGCTTCCAAAAAGCTAGTTTTAGTCTGATGGTAAATCTGCAGAAAGGCAGTTCAAAAGACCAGGTGTCTTACATTTTTACAAGTTGATCTTTGAAACTTTTCTTGGACAGGAAATCAATGTGACTCATTTCTGGGATTTTCTGCTTTTTTTTATCCTCCTTCCTGCAGCTTTATGCCATCTTTTTGATCAGAAGCTTTTTGTTCTGACTGTTTAGCAGAAAGATGAAGATGGATATCTAACGAGCATTACAGTCTTAGCTGTATCTCTCACTGTTCCTCTGTGAATCTCCTTTTACCAGGGTGTATCTATGCTGCAGTCACAGGAATCCGAATTAGCCTCTCCTGAACCCTGTGGTGCTGCAGCAAAAGGATAGGTCCCGGTCCATAACTGGCTACTTTTAGGCAAGCTCTGTCCTCTCTGGCTGTGCTGCAAGCTCTGCACTTCAGCTGCTTACTCTTTTCTAAATCTGTATCTGAGGCCAGGCAAGAAAAAGTGATATAAGCGTCTGCAGTTAATTTTTCCTCGTTTCAGATTTTTTTTAAAAATAAAACAGCTCAACACCACATACATGTAGACAAGCATTTATCACAGATTGTTTTGTATGAATCTGATGGAGTGACTGTGTCCTGGTATCACAGTAGCTAATATGGTTGACTGGATGACAATCCAGTATCCTTGCTTAAGCATAACAGTGCTTTTTTGAGTTGAAGAGGTTTTTTCCTACAGAAAATAAACGAAAGCAATTCTCTAACTACTTTTTCCTAAAGGGGGAAAAAAGTTAGATATATTAAAAACTACATGATTATTCTTAGAAAACTTGCTATACAAACCTCAGATTATTACATGATTTCCAGTTTGAGATGGACTTGTATTTTATGTGCATGGAAATTGCAGCCTATTTCTTTCCCAGTTTGTAAGAGGTCACTTGCAATTGTCTATGTGGAGCTTCCCCATCTGCATCTGGAAGGGAATACCTAGTCATTTGTAAACCAAATTATATCTATTTGCATATACATTTTGAAATTAGTGTTTTGTATTCTTACTTAGGAACATTTATTTAAATTAATGTTATTTTTTTAAAACAGTAAAGCATTATAAATAACTGACCTTTTATTGGATGGAAATTAATTGATAAGTGTCATAAGAAAATGCTTTTAAGAAAACAGTTAGTTATTTCCAGGAAGAGTTATTGTTTAGATGTAAAAATATTGGTGCCTAATATGTTTAGTCTGTCTTTCCAAATTGTGTAAACATCTTTCTATTTTGCTTTTGAAGTAATTTTTAAATTCTGTTTGCACATTTGTCTGTTAACTCTGAAGATCTTTGGCAACAGTATCTGGTCAGCCACAAGCTGAGTATTCATACAGGGTTATTATACTTTGAGCACTTGTACCAGAACAAAGCTGCTTCAGCTCACTCAAACAGTGTATCTCTGTACACACATGAAAGGCATGTTTTCTTTATTGTAGAGGAGATGTTAATTCACAGGTCTGTGAGCTTTAAAAGACTTGGATTTTATTGCTCAATTTTCATTATAAATATTCTTAAAAATCTTATGTGAAAGTTAGATGTAATGCATTAAAGAATCTGAGATGGGAAAAACAAAGTATTCAATCGTGAATTAATCTAACATTTCCAATTTATAAAGAAGCAAATTGGGTCTGCGTTCTACCATGGAAGAAAAAGATTTAAAGTTTCCTGGATTTTGGATTCCTTGTGAAATTGTTTCAAACATGTGGGTGTTTTTCTCTTACAGCTGCGCCGCATGCAGGAGATGATTGCACAGATGCAAGCCCAAATGAGGATGAAGCCTGGTGATGATTAAGATGCTTAACATCTGGATACATCAGGTATGACTTTTCTGACTTGTTTACTCCTCCTATGTAAGATTTTCACAATGATTACTGTTAATTTTGCAGTTCGGTCTTGCTTTTGTAGTACTTATAGAAAAAATCGGGTGATATTCAGGGTAGACTAGAAAAAAAGATCTGTGCAGATGTTACCTTTCCAGCTGTTTTTGAGACCTGTAAATGCTTATCTTCGGTGCCTTATTTTTGTATCTGGCTTTGTTTCTGTTAGTCAAATTAATTTTCTGAGAAGCTTTTGCTATATCTAAGCAAAAATCAGAGTGGTTTAGGGTATGTGGGTTGCTGAATTTATAGCAGTTTTTTCAGAGAACCGAACAATTTTAGGCAAACTGGTTTTGTGTGCTGAATACAGGCTCCCTTGATGGCATATATGATATATTAGGTGGTATCAGAGTGAGTAAAGAAAAAAAATTCTTATAGCAAATATTCATGCTTTCTTCAGAACACAGCTCTTCTGGCATAATTTTTCTTTTAAATGCAAGAATAAAAAATAGAAGGATATGAGGAGTCTTGTTGCTTAATACTTCAGTTTAATAGTCTAGTTGTGATTGCTGATCTTCTGGAATGTAAAGCTTGAATAAAATGGATTATATTATCCCTTATGACCTTGTGGCAGCTGCCAACATTCCATTCCTAAAATAAGGAGATTTTTTGTTGCCTTTACTTGAACCTTCACTCTTCCTGTTTATATTTAAAAAAAACCCCAAAAGTCTCCTACGAATAAACTTATTCACTGGATTCTTATTTAAGCAGATGTTGACGGTTTTACTGGTATGTGCACTGTGATCTTTGAGTAAAATAGTTAAGGGGAAAAAAGTAATTCAGACTCAGGTTTCTTGCTGTCACAATTCCAAGTCTTGGAGATGGAGGAGTCTTTACATCACGTCTTCCAACTTCCACAGTAAGATTTATTTTCCAGGAGTTGGAAATCTAAACAGTGAGGGTAATTTTGTGGTTGACCATGCAGCATATGCATTAGTAGTGTCTGACATAAAGCTCTTGCTTCCCCAGACAGGAGCTGGCAGTTATGCAGCCTGTTATATATTTCAGTCTGAACTGGAGGTCCTGACTTTTCATGGTGACTTAGTTATCATATGGCCAAACTCTGCCTGCTCGTGAAAATGGCTGCTTGATGCAGGAAACCTTATGTAGTGTAAACTATTATTACTGTTTTTTGCAAAGGAGCGTGATTCTTTGTGTGACTTACAAATCACATTTGATCACGTGGCATCCTTTAAACTGATACTTGGTAAGAAAAAAACTACCCTGACTCTACAGGCTTGTCCGTAGTTGTTGCTTGCAGAGCACGGGATGGTAAATGATACAAATAATTTCAGAGCTCTTTCTTTGGCTCCTAGGTACTGGATTTGCTGTGAAATCAATATCTGAGGGCTAATAGGATCCAGTATTCCCACTGTTGGTTAGCCAGTTGTGGCACCAGAATTCTCGGTGTTTCACAGCTTCTGGCAATACTGGATATGGTATTTATAAAAACAAATTGGAGCGTGGTTTGTCCCAGGCTGAATTTGCAGCCATGGATACGTAAGTAAACAGAGTTCTGAGCATGCTCGTGTGTGTCCAAGTGAAATGTTATTTTGTAGATGCTTTACATTGCTAATCTGGAGTGCATCTTGCACCACTGAACATGTTAAGCAGGAGAGCTTTGCAGATTTAACCAAGTGTCCACATCATCTTGTTGTGATTTAGTTTGAACTAAACCTTAAGAAATTTAGTTGGTCTGAAATATTGAAAGTGAACAAATCTGAGAAGGATTTGAATGAGATCTTCATATGTGGAGGTCCTGCTATTTCTTTGGAATCTGCTAAACTACATTCCTGCAGCTGCTGTGGAAATCATTGTTTGATAGATTGCTTTCAGGAAATAATTTTTAACTTCTTTTTTGTTACCCTTGAGATATTAATTGATAGAGTTTTTGCATAATTTGTTCTCTAATATGCACAGTCAGAACTGGAGTTGTAGTCCTGCTAAACCAGAGTGTTGCTGTGTGATCCTGTCAGCGTGCTGAAGCAATCCTCACCTAGAACAACAGCCTTAGGGAAGCTTCTCTCATGCATATTAACTGACTTCACAGTTTTGGACGAATGATGATTTCAACCTCCACCATTCCCATCAGATGTATTTGCTTTATTTTATTGAACTCAGTCTCCAGGGGAGCCAGGAAACTTGTAATTAACACAGTAGTTAATAGAACCAAACTGCTAACAAATTTAAATATACTTGATACCAGTCTTGTTCAATAATAGCTTTATCTTGAGCATCTCTCAGGTTCTAGTTTTACAAGAACTTTAAAGCATCAGCTCTGTTACTGAAAGCGTAGTCTCTCCTCCAGTTGCTCTTTTGCATGCTTACATATTTTTCTGAGCACAAAGATAAGTAACTTATAGATAATTTATGTAAAATTAACATTTTTAACTCTTCATTTTGTATAAATATGTATTTATTGATTTTCTTCAAAAGTCCCTTAAAAATATTTTTCCCTTCATAAAGCACAGATATAAAGATATTTTCAGGTGTTTTGGGAAAAGAGAAATATGGTGCAAATACATTCACAGATAAGAGCTGGAGAGTAAACAGTAGGAAAATGAGATGTGGTAATATTCAAATATGTGAAATACCCAGTTCTGGTTTCAGACGTATTTTGGGTTGGGGAAAAGATTGCTGAATGCTTTGGGGTTTTCTGGAAAGAGTCTGGCATTGCATAGTGATTAAGAAGTGCTAAATTCAAATCCTTGCTAAAAAGACTGAGTCCGTATTATCATGAAGTGCTACACGGATGGGATAACTGGAAGGTCTGGTTGACCTGATCCCTTTGGAATAGGTGTATCCTTAGAGGCTTTATGGAAACCAAAGAGGATGGACAGATTTCTTGCTGTGGAGAAGTAGAAACCTGAAGGGGAATGAAGAAGAGCACTGGTGGAGACTGGGTTAGAAGTAGGAAAGGAAGATGGTTTTTGGGAACAGTTGTGACCAGTGTGCCAACGGCAGTTTTTAAGAAAAGCCTGTGAGTACAGACTTGCTCTGTGTGATGGTGGTGATTAAGAGCTTTTGAGAGCAGCCTAACAAAGGTGTGTTGACCTACACTTCTGTCTGTTTCCTCTGAAGGTTTCATAGCTTCTGTGTACAAACGGTGCCTGTGGAGGTGTTAGCAGCAGTCCATGTGAAGCATGGTAAAGACTTCAAGACAAGCTTGACTTTCCAAATTTTTTACTTCTGAAATGCAAGACACTGCTGTAAAGTGTAGGAGCTTACTGCTTCTTATATTTGACAGTTCAAATAAAGGATTGGAGCGGAAGGAGATGCAGGGGTGGAATAAGTTACCAAAAACTAAAACGGATCCAGTTTTATTTGGATACTCCAATACGAACTGCATTTGAAATAACCCTGCAGTAATTCCAACAGCGTATTTACTAGCTTCTCAACTTTTCCATCTCAGATGAGCAACTATTATAAAAAGCTGGAATTATTTTTTTTCAGATGAAGTGGTTATTGATGGGTGCTTCTTCCCTTTCCTTCTCTGTTTCTGAAAGTGTAGCTCTCTGTAATCTGTTTTCCTCTTATTATTCTTACCAATCTGAGTTGTCTGTCTTCCACTGAGCTTTAAGATCATACTGGGACAAACCAGTAATAGAAGCTAGGCTATGAAAAACAAATATAGCCAGCTGGAAATGTAGCTATGGTTAGGGAAATGTGTTCAGAAAAAAAACCAAGTGTCTTGCACTTAAAATATCTCTAGGATGTTGAAACTTCTTTTAGTATAGCTCGTGATTCCCACAAGTATTTTAAAGCCTCCTGAGCTCACTAACACTATTCTGATTCTTGATAAGAACAGTACTAAAGGAACCAAACAGCTAGCGCTTTCTACTGATGAATTGACATCATTTAACAGAACAACACAAAGCATTGTCATAGCAACCAACCTTCTAAAACGATGCTGCTGAATGCTGAATTGATCTGATGAGAAATGTCATTTGAGGAAGCACAGATCACGTAGTTTTTGGCAGCTGAAATTGAGAGCCTGGAGAATGTGAAGCTTGGGCAAATTTGTAGCATTTGGAACAACTGCCTGGCACTGCCAGTGGATATTTCTTTAGCTTGAAACTAGACTAGCAGAGTGCCATCGGTCTCCAGCTCTTTTCAGCTCTTCTAACTGTGGAGCTGTTCAGCAAACCCTGCATTGATGAGCTAGCACAGGTTTTTGTTTCCCTTAAAGAGTAGACTTCTGATAGAAATGATCATTTTTCCTCTGCTACTGTACGACTGCAGTGCTGAACTTGTGTGGCTCCATTGGACCTTGAAGTTAACTTGTACAGGAAGATCTTTGCAGGGTCCTCAAGAGCCACCTTGTAGGTGGTGTTGCCCTGCCCTTGTGTATGATGTGCGGGGAGCCAGATGAGAGTCACGTCATGGCTTTGAATCTCTGATGTATAGAACAAGAACGCTTTCATTTGAGGCTCTTCATCTAAAAATATCATCTTACATCTCCCTGTTAGTCCATACTGCTCTCAGTTGGCGAAACAGTCATGTTCCTGCATTGTAGGTAGAACATTATATAAGATGATATTTTACTGGATTGTAACCTTAGCTGTTCCACAGCATCTCTGTCTGTGGCCTTTTGGTGGAAAATAAGTTGTGCAGCTCTTCCCAATAGGAAAAAGGTAGCACTTTGTTAAAATTGTAGTCTTCAAAGCATTGTACAGAAAAAAAAAATGTATCATTAATATGATCTGTAAATCTGAAGTACTAATCAGGTCTGTATAACCTCCTGTACCTGAATATTGTCTTGTCTTCTGACTCTTAAAGAATCTTGCTTGGATTTTTATCTTTCTGCATTTTCTGGATGCAAAATTTCCAGGAGCTTGTCAGGACCTATCTCTATAAGGAAAATTCTTTCTTAGAAATAGTGGTGTATCATTTCTAACATCAGGATTTGTGCATCAAAAACCAAAACACCCTCTACTTTACAGACTTAAAAGCTTCCCAAGGAATGACACATTTGCAAAACATTAAATGAAAAAGATTGAAACACCCAATAGCAAGTTTTTCTGATATTTTCACATAATTGCTCAAACTGCATCTCAATAAGTTATTTTGTCAGTAAATTGATTAATGTGAGTTGGTTAAATTTTTGCCAGGCCATCCCAGAGAATATAAAATAGAATATTAAATTGCTAATGGGTCACTGCAGAAATTTTGTTTTGGGGGGAAATGTCAGGGGTGAGTGGAAACATTTATTTGCTTTTCAGTAAGGTGTTGATGCCTTGGGAAAGATAAAGTCCACAGTGCAGCGGCTCCAGTGGCATTCGCAGTTCTCGTGAACACGTGCAGTGGCACCTCGCACTGTGCCTGAGAGGCTTGATTACCCAGGAGTGACACAATTGCCGTATTCCACATCTTCCTATGTCTCGGTGACACACTGCTGCAGCTGGTACAGCTGTTGGATGCATATGGGATGCAGGGGGTGAGGGGGGTTGCTTGCTGACAGAATTTCTTGGGCGTTAGCAGGCCCAAGGACTGGAGCACACAGACCTACCAGGTCTATGCCAAACCTGACACGGTGTCCCAGGGCACCTGTAAATGCTTCGGCCACCTTTAGCTAAATAAACATTTTCAGGGGAATATTTCTTACAGTTCTAGAGCTTGGAGCCTAGTATGTATATGTGACTCAGTGGATATTAACCCTATTAGCATATTAAATTAACTCATCAACACTGGAAAGCAGTTCAAAGGCCAGTTTTGTAACTGACTTTTGCTGTGGGGAAATACAAGGTGTTGCTACAGACTAGCAAAAGGAAGGGGAACAAACTTGAAACAGTGAAGTCAACAGAGGATGACTGAAATATCAGAAACCCAAAATGTTACGGGTGTAACAAAATAAGTCAAAACTAGCTAACAACAGGACACTAGTGTCATCCAATACTTATTCCTTCTGGAAAGATGCCATGTTCTCCTTATGTTGAGGGCTTCAGAGCTGGATGCAGTACTCCAGGTGGGTCTCATGAGAGCAGAGCAGAGGAGGAGAATCACCTCCCTCGACCTGCTGGTCACGCTGCTGGTGATGCAGCCCAGGAGGCAGTTGCCCTGCGTTGCTGTGGTGTTCTTGGGAGTAGCTGAGGGGGAGGCAGACCCATTCCTTCCCAAGGTTTTTGAGACCTTTTCAAATGTAGGATTCTGAGCTGTCTGACCATGTGCCATCGGGGTGCAGGCATATGTAGTACTATTACGCTATTTACTGAGCAGGTTTTGTTTTAATGGCATGTTGGAGAAATGTATCATATCTTTTTAATAGTGGCCTGAATTCACTTTGCAGATGGAGGCATTTATTAAAGCTGTGGATTGGTGAAAGGGGTTTGGGGGACTGTAAGGTTGGTCTAATAAAACTGGAGATCAAACTTGTAAAGAATGGGATAAACCTAATGTATCGTAAAATATTGTCTCGTAAGGAGATGAGGAAGAAAGAGCAGTGAAATGAATCCACACTGAAAATGCACAAACATACTTTGGCCAAATATGTTCCACGAGCATATAAAATGTGGGTATGGTGTTGCTAATGGTGGTAACATCAATGCACAGCTGTGCTTATAACCTGAGCCTTCGTGTTTATTGGAAATTCCAGTCTTTTTTTTGAGTCTGAAACATCAGTTATAGTTTCTTCTTGAGATATCTGCAACAGATTAGAGTTCGGCAGGGAATGGCAGAAATTTCGTTTCTCTTTCATAGTCAAAGTAGCAGTGTAGCGCAACAGGCTGATTTTGAATTGGAATATTGACTTTGGTTAGCAATGTATGGATTCTGGCGTTAAAGCCTTAAGGCTGGCTTGCTTGTTCTGGTGGTTGTGGGAAGTGATGGCCTCCTTAAAATGTGAAGTGACTGTGTATTGAACAGAATTCCCACTGTGAGAGTGGCAAAGAGCAAAGGACCCGCTGTCAGCTTTCCTTGCTCCTTATCCCAACTGCAGGCAACAACTGTAGTCTGGTTGAGTGTTGCACTCTATTTTACAAGTGAGTTGACACAATAGCGTTTTCCAGGATATTTCTTTTTTTCATCCAGATGAATATTTAGAATAAGCTATTTTTTCTTATTTGGAATGAGTAGTTTTGAGACTGGAGATTCAAGGTGTCTCCTGAGTTCCAGTTCTGACACAGCTTCTTAAGCAGGGTCCAATTTTCAGGGAAAGCTGATATTCTGCTTTCTTTGTAGCAGCCTTTTCAAATGGCAAATAACTAGAGACATCCAAACTTGTAGTTATTTTGAAATTACAGAACGGTATCCCTTTTTTCAGCCATATTAATACTGCTGTATGAATGCTTGGAAAAATCTATTTGTGTTACTGTTTTACCTAAGCAGGGTCAGAAGTGTTTGTGCATGACATCAGACTTGCTGCTTGCTTTTCGCCCTGTTTGGATAAGTGGTTTTTGTTTCCTTCACCAGCAGTAATGCTTCATGCAACAGGCTGAGGGGTTGGTTTCTGGTCTGTGTTACTGTTCAGATGAGCTGTAAAGCAGTTCTTGTATTCTTGCAGACATAGGGGGGCATGGGTGCTTAATAAAGCAGGTAACTAAAAATAGATTGTTTTATGTGTTCTTATTAGACATTTGTGATAAATATTTGGGGCCAAACCGTGCCTGTCTCAGACAATGTAATTGCAGTGCGGGTCTCTGTGCTGCAGTAACTGCAATGCCCTGTTCCCTGGATTATGTTGGTTTGCTCAGAGGGGCTCAGACAGCCCCAAATGCTCTGACAGTGCTGAGAGTTTCTCCTTTCTAATGTTCTTTTGTTTTCCACTTTTGTTTGCAGCAGCATACAGTTCTCTAAGTGGATGGGTGCTCTGTGTTCTTTGACCGGTAACGTTCAAATGCAAAAGCTGGATGCCGCAGATCAAGACCTGCGTTAAAACAAACACAGTCTGAAGATCGTGTTGTAAAACAGCTTTTTTATATATATTCAATGTTAATCAAGTTATAATGTATCTTTTTTGATTCTTTTGGTAACACTGTCTTCATACTTATCAATGTGGTTATTATCCCTCCTATGCTTTTTTATACAGAAACTGATAGAGTACACTGTTTGGACTAGTCATTGTGATGGGTTTAAGGAGTTACTCGTGTACCTGCTAGGTTATTCTGAACAGTTTTGTGCTTAATACTAAAAGACTTTGTGGCCTGTTTACAGTAAGTGTATGTGTGTTTGCACAGTATCATAACTTTCACTTGCCATTTTAAGTTGTATATCATATCAGTTTTTCATTACTTTCTCTGTGCTTTGGTTACTTTTGAAGCTTCATCTCTGGTGATTTATTTGTGTGATGTATGGGAAAATGTACAAAACACTGATGTGATGATTCACCAGTGATGCCAAGAAGCTGACCTTTCTAAATCATGCCTTAACATACCATAAGCACTACGCATGTCAATGACTGCTGTGGATGCCTCTGAAGGTTTGTCGTCAGGTCTCTCGAGTACTGATTGCAAGAATTTCTGTCCCAGGCATTTTTATCTGTCAGCTGAGCGATGGCATGTACTGAACTTTTTATATACCATAACACTAATTTTCATTGAAGTTTTGTAATAAATTGTACCAATTTGAAAATGTTGAATTTTGGGGTGGGTTTTGTTGTGTTTTGGATTTTGGCTTTTTCAAGCTGATCTATGAAATGTTGCAGTGGTGTCATGCACAGTGCATACTCAAAGGAATTGTGATATTTACCCTGGGGAATGAAGGCATTTTCTACAATTTGTTTACATACAAACTGATTTCATTTCAGAACAACTTTAAAAGTGTTTTCACTGGAGGTTAGGTAGCAAACCTTTGCATCCACCTCTTTTTTTTTTTTTTTTCTTCAAAGCTCATTAGGCACCTACTGACATCTTTTAGGTGGGTAAATATCTTGGAAAATCTCATTGCACACCTTAGTTTATATATTCATGAATGTTGCTGGTTCCTTTATGTCATTACTGAGTGTATAGGTCTCTTCTGCATGCTTTTGTAGTCTCGCATGTATTGTATATGCATAAGTGTAAATTATTTTGCAAATGTGGGATTGAGACACACTGTCTTCTGTACGAAATTGGGGTTTCTTTCATGTAATGATGAGCCCTAATTTTGCTGTCTAGCAATGAATGTTTAATCAGGATAGAATTAACAAGTGATTTGCGTCACAGGGATGCATATTTGACTTGTGTTTGGAGTTGAACTGCATGAAATGGACATTACGTTATCTCAGTGGCTACTATAATGAAGTTGAAAGAAGAAATGGAGTGAGAGATTTGCATTCATACAAAGTCTCTTCAGGTTTTATGAAGATTTGAATTGTAAGCATGTCTGTCAAAAGGGCCGAGGTGTGAGAGATGTAACGGTAAACATTTTCTCAAGATTTGTGTGTCATTATGTGCACCTTCTTGTTTTTCTTCCAGAATTTTGCATCATATTTTGCAACCTTCTTAAAATGAGGTGCTGTCCATTTGTGCTTGGGCAAGTCAGGACAGCCACACCCCTCCGGAGAAATCAAGGCTTCGGTTACATACTGGATCAGCTCTCTGAAGAAGGGAAACATGAAAGGTTCCTCTTTCAAAGCAAACTAGGACAATGGGGAAGCAGGCTTTCAAAACATCTAGTCTTTGATTTTATTACAAACTGAGCTTTTTGCCCCTCTCTTTTCAAAGCAAGGCACCTAAAGTCACTGTCACAATTCTTGTGTGTGAAGCCTCAGGGAACAGATTTTCACTAGTGGATACAGACTATTGATCAATAGACTCTGCCTTCCCCTGGCTTGTGGATGCTAGCTGGAGCGTTTTGGCTCAAAACCCGAGATCAATTTGAATGATAGTCCAAGAAGGGCTTGCAGTACTGCTGATACCATACTTGAGTGCTTTCTTTCAACACAGGCTTAACTTTTATGCCTTCTGCCACTACTTTGCTGTTGTCTGATGTTAATCTTCAGCTACATTTGAACTTGGTTTTGTTAAAATCTTTCACAGCTTAATGGGGGAACATGTTAAGCCAAATCTTTGCTACTGTGAAGATCTCTGGAGGGCGACTCTAGCTAGGGCCTAATTTCTGACCTGGTGTTTCCAGTTCCGTCTGTGTCGGCAGGGCCAGGGCCATGGGAGGCAAGTCCATTTTTCTGGATTCCACCCCAGCCTTCTCTGGGCTGACACTTCCCACTTCTGGGACAAAGTGCCCACCTGTGACTGTTTTAATGACTGTTCAGCAGTTTTTTATCAAGGAGCAGGTAACTGCAGTCCTTTTGGTCTCCTTTAGATTTAAAACACTGTGGCAGATGATAAAACAGCTCATAAAGGGCTCATTGGCTTGTTGGTGTCTTTAATTGTGTGTAGAGCCTGTAATGGTTGGTGGCACTCCAGCATGTAAAACCAAGCAACTATGCTGCCAATTACCTGATCTTTTTTCTGATGCTTTTGAATCAATGGCTAAAAGAGAACTCTGAGTGAGTTAATGAACTTTTGAAACATATGTGCCAACAATTGCCAACCTCTGGTCTTGGAAGTGTCTCCTTGTTTTGATATGAGGCATGTTTTGAAGGAGAAGGTGGAAGAAATGGCAGGATAAATGCTGTGATGACTACAAGCATTTGAAAAACTGGTAGTGTGGCATCAGTGTCAGTTTTGTTCCAAGGCAGGGGCCTGTCCTTGCACTTGTGCAGCCATCACCCTGCCAAGCTTATCCTGTCCTGTATTCAGAAGAGTTTCAGATCTGATTATTTACCTGTCCTTGAACAGTAGAAGACATGACCCCCCTCCCTGCAGCTGTGGAAGGAGTGAGGTGTCCTGAATCTCGACACCCCCCTCTCTTTGTTCCAATCCTGAGTTGAGTTGAGATTCTGAGGAGCTGTTCTTAAATCATGTGCTACTCCTGCTTTCGGAGTGTTTGAAATCACTTGAGTTCTCTCCTGCCTTTCCTTAAAAAGTTACGTAGACAGCTTTTACCTAAAATAACTTTCTCTA
The DNA here is from genome assembly GCF_000699245.1 of Pterocles gutturalis. NCBI lineage: Eukaryota > Metazoa > Chordata > Aves > Pterocliformes > Pteroclidae > Pterocles > Pterocles gutturalis. Next base: position 288 of record NW_010115317.1, on the reverse strand, counting down.
TTACCTCTTTAAACTCGTTTAATGGAAACAGAGCACACCCGCCTGCTTTACACAGTACACTTGCAGTATGATTCAGGCCTTCCCACTGTATTTTGAGATGCTAAATCTGGAAACACATTTCCTATTTATTCCATTTGTGTTGGGTATTTTTTCAAAGGGTGTATTCCTCCTCCTGCGTGCTGGGTTTCTCTTTCAGCACAGGGCCCGGTGCCTTTTATAGTGCTTGAGCCCTCAGCGAGGTGCACGGGGCAGGCCTGGGGCAGTTTCGGGGGGTTACCCACGCGCGGT
>NW_010115316.1:28425-29953 GCF_000699245.1 Pterocles gutturalis | reverse complement strand
TTCAACGTTTGACAGGGCAATTCCGGAGATGCTTCTCGCTCAGTTACAGCCCAGAAGTCGAGGAGTATAGTGCTGTCAGAGCGTACAGGGGCACACGGATATATTTTGCTGAAAGTGAGATTACATATAAAATGAGCAGAAGAGTTGTACGTGGGCCCCTTAACACCGCCTCGGTTTTTTCCAGTTCACTGAAAATGCCACTACGTGGTTTTACCAGAGTATTAATTTCTCACCACTTTTTTTTTAAAAAAAAAACCTAATACATTTACAGTGCCATTGGTAATTAAAACTGGGGTGTTAATTGTGTTCTTAAGAGTGCTAGCCAGCTTGAAGACATAAAAACACAGAAAGCCCACGTCCACTAGCATCGCAAGGTCCAGCACTTGTATGAAAAATCTAGAGAATAATTGTAGAAATTCCATGGAACTACTGAGGTGAATAGTATCTGGAGGCTGATATCGAAATAGTTTAAGTTTACAACTCAAAATGCTGTTCCTGCAAATAAAGGTCCCTGCTCTTTCCTGCACCTGTGCATGGTGTGTTTTCTTTACCTCTGCAAGTAAAGGCAATGATCAGCACTGCTGTAGCCCGTGTGACTAAAACCTAAAAGAATGTTTACACCCTATCCATGAGTTACTTTGTTTAAAAAGTGATCAGGTTTTAATCAAAAGCACTGAGAAATGTTAATGCTTGCATCTCCTAGTTAAGTTTACAAAATATGAAGCTTGAGCTACAAACCAGGTTAACTCTTGAGTCCTACCAGTTTATTTTCATTTGCCAGTTGGCTTCACTTTCAGTTTTTAATTATTTTCTAGCAAAGGGCACAAATGCAACTTGAGTTAATGCACTTGCATCTAACATCTGGTAATTTTTAGCTCATTTTGCATCAAAACTACACAGTATGCCATGGTTATGACATTTAGTGTTGCCAGCTCTTACGATTACAGTGAGATTTTGCAACACTTAGCTTTGTTTTAAGCTCTAGCTCTTCAGCAGATGTGATTAAATTGGAACCTCAGGTCTCCTTAAAAATAATTACATTTCTAAATCTCCAGTTTGAGAGGAAAGCTTGAATATGCAGACCTGAAGGCTCACAAATGAGAAGGGAAAGAAAAGCTTTGAGTTCTGATTTTTTTTATATCATGTTATTTTTAAGCCATTATCATGATGTTTGGGAACTTGGCTGATTTTTTTCATGCTTGGATTGTTAGCAAAGCATTATTTTAGCACTAGTTGGTACCCATGAAAAATGCATGAGTTGATAGAACTGTGACATCAAAAGCAAATTCCCTTTTCCTTTTTGCTCTCTCTTGCCCTCTTTCTCTTTTCTTCTCACCTTTTCCTCCTCCTCTTGTTCTTCCCCCCTCATTATTCCCTCAGTGATTTTCTAGGGAACAGATCCTTACTGAGTAATAGGGTTGCACTACATTTTCGTGTTCTTAGAATACAGAGGAGCAGTTCATTAGGTTTCACCTCTCAGTCCAGCTCTGTTCTTTAAAATCCATTAATCCAGGCTCTGATTCTGCTC
>NW_010115316.1:11469-28394 GCF_000699245.1 Pterocles gutturalis | reverse complement strand
CAGCAGGAACTAGTGCAATTTTTTTATGACACCAGCTTATGTCTACTAAGTGGGCATTGAGAATTCAATGGAAATTAATTCTGAGAAATCAGAAAAAGGTTACTTTCCTTCCGTGGGAATATATACTGTATTTTTACGGTGTTTTAATTTTTTTCAATAATTTGTTTTTTAACACATTGCTGAAAGTGTAGTTTTGATTCAAGATACAAGAATGGGATTATTGATGACATCCAGTGGGGTTGTTGATGTGGATTTTGCCACAAAGTGGCAAAAAAAAGAAGCTGCTTTCTTTTTAAAATATGACTTATACACTTAACAGCTCTACTAAATAGAATTCCCTAGACAGGGAGGTTGCAGTTCTCATTCATAGGACTTTAAATATTGTTGTGTTGGGAACATAAAATCTTATAAAATACTTGGTCTCTCTCTATGCTTTACAAGGGTAGAACAATTTCCTAGGGACAGTGTCAGCCCAGGCTCAGGGCAGCCCCCCAACTGCTCATTCAAAGCTCCCCATAATTTGAAAAAAAATTTTTTTCTCTTACTCCCTGCTTTATCACAGATTTCTTTCCTTTCTGTCCTATCCTATTTCTTCCTGTTTTTAAACCACCAAGAACTGCTTTACACAAAGATACTCCAAAATATCTATTCAGATTTTCCAAAATATCTATTCAGCTCTACCCATTACCAAATAATTCCACATGCGACTATTGTTGTTCTGGAACAAGTAGAGCACATGGAATTATTTTACTAGAGAGTTGCCACTTTAAATTCACACCTAACTTTATGTTGGAATAACTAATATTTAGCCCAATCATATACTTGGAACCATGCAAAAGCAAAAATTTCACTCAGTTTTACCTGTATTATCATTCAATTATCATGCAATTGGGCGAGTTTTTTCTGCAGAGTATATTTAGCCATTTGCTTGCTTGCCTTTTTATTCTTTTTATTTTTCCTCCAAAGTTGCAACTTTGTTCTCTCAGGGTTTGGCTGAAGTCAGAGAAAAAAATTCATTGGATTTCTTCATACAGAACTTCCTTGGACTTTGAATGGTACACTAGGTTCTCAATTCTAATATTTGTAAAAAACATACAGTTGAAAACATAAGTGTTAAAAATGTACTTATTTGTGTAAATGATAGATTGCTAATGAGTTGTTAGGTCAAATGACATCATATCAATAATCTCTACCTTTTTCTCAGTTGACTGGAGCATGTAAGAAAGGAGTAGTATAACATACATGTGAGCATTCACTCATTTTAATGCACTGAGGAGATTTGGGGGGGATAATATCATCCCTTTTCTTTCCAAAGGCTGTTTTGAAAATCCTTTGTTTCTGTGATGCAAACAAACCATAGATCACTTTTTTAAAGCTTATGGCACCCAGCAAAACCGCCTTCTTTATCCAATTATGCATTTTATATCTTACCAATATAGGGTTTTTTCACCTTTTGCCCTTTCTCCACCACTTTGCTGAGCCAATTTACTCTTTTGATCATATATCTTTATTTAGACTTTAAACTATGTGAGCAGAGACAATGTACTGGTTTTATCAATCCGCTCCAGCTGTGGGTAACAGTAACATTTGGTCTATTATCTTTTACTGGCTGTAAAGTGCTATGCTCAGTTTTTAATAACATACTCACTTATAAATAGCATACTTCAGTCAAAAAAAAAAAAAAGGAAGAGATACGCAGATGACTTTTCCCAACGCATTTCATTTTTCTTTGATTCTAGCTCAGTTGTATTTCAACATGCTTTTAAAACAGCTCTGTAATCACAAGGATAGGAGGTTCCTTATTCTGCAGCTGTTGGATGCATTCAACACTTGTTGCTTTCACATGAGTCACAAATAAAGGTAAAGAATCAATCCCTGTGGTCCCTGAATTTTTGGTATAGTCACATTTTTTTGGTAGTTTCTTAATAGTCTTACCCCAGGCATTCCACAGTTGCAAATGCAGGCACAGTCTTTGGGTCTGTTGCTATCACAGAGGGCAGTAAATCATGTCCAGAGTCTGCTTTGCCTATTGCTAAGGTTAAATACTGCTCAATACAGCAGGGCCCATCCCTCAACAAAGCCCTCGGGGAACACTGAAATGTTTCTTATACCGTCAGAGTTATTCTACAAAAAGGCATCCCATCTTCTTAATTTTTTTCACAGCTTAATAGGATTTAGGTATACAGTTCTCACCGCTTTTAACAGATATTGCATGTTTAATTTCCATGCAACTCCAGAAATGAAGAGATCTGTTCCTTTAGAGTTTACTTTAATCATATCCTATTTTTCCCTCTCACAAAAGGCTGTTAAAGGTATTTAAGCTGATAACCTTATTGCTAGTGGGGAGGAACTCCGACTTCATCTACTTTGCAGCGATGACCATGTATGACTGGCCTCTAACCTGATTACAAAAGAATAAAATGATGTTGTGAAACCCCTATTCATTTCCTAATAGTCTCTCTGAAACCAGCCTAAGTTCTGCGAGGATTGGTACTGCATTTTTGTTCTTACAGTTGTAGTGCACAGGTTACAGAGTATTGGCACTACTTTCATTTTCTGACACTAAAATATGCTGAATTTCTCATTGCTAACCAATATTTGGAATGAATGATGACTGATGAATGATTTTGAATGAATGATGAGTGAATTTGGTATCTTTTGCTACATATGCATGTTGTCACTACTGGAGTGATGTATGGCATTTTACAATAGGTTTAAATAGCCTGCATCAGCCTGCTCAAAACCTGGATCTGAATCGATAAGATATTCTTTATGCAGTCAAATTTAAGACTGGTAACTCTCAAACTGCATAATACTAACCCACCATTTACTAAGTTTGCATTCATCTTGTTTGAGTTACTTATATTGAACACCTCTCTGCCCAGTTGCTGAGTAGAGCCAATAATTTCAAGGATGTTACTTTATGATTTTGTTATATGACTATACAGTCCCAACTTTTTTTCAGTAATACTGAGATTAGACAAACCTGCTTGCATATTGAAAGAGATCCCAGGCAGTGCAGTTTCTGTCAAAGATTACAGTGATGAGCCAATCTGAAACATATAATTCTGCTCAAATACAGCCCATGTTGGATTTTCATAGTCATCCATTCGACAAATGTGATGACTCATGACTGTGACTAGTATTCTGATTTACTTATCCATTTAATATGAGTCTCCTTTGGCCCCCACCTTATTTTCTTCTGTCTTACTACTCATATCTCATAGAGGGCTTTAGGAAGGATGAGGCAAAGAGATTAACGATCTAGGCACTATTCCCGCAGTAGATACCACATGAGAGCAGAGTGGAAGAAGCCAGTAGCTGCTGTAGGCTCAGCCTGCCTAGATGGGGACTCTGGATGTCTCCCCACTTGACAACACATGAGTGAGTCGCAGTTTGTGCGGGTGGAACAGCCCCACCACGGCACTGTTACACATGCTTAGACCCTGGCCATCGCTTCAGCCTATGCAGATGAGGGCTGGAGTAAAGCAGTAGTTTGCCCTGGGTACAAAATCAGCTGCACTTTTGATTTCATGCTTTTGCAGGACAATGCTTTTCCATAACTGCTTGTGTTAGCAGGATGCTGGCAGAGTGATCCAAGCCTGGCGTGCCAAGTCCTAAAGCTGGAGGGGAGCCCACCACACTACGTCATGGCCACAGGATATATTCCTTAAGGGAATGCCATACTCAAGGGAGATCCTCCAAAAGGAGAGCTCCTGAGGCACAGCCTACATGATGCTAACCCTAACCCTCCTCCCATGGATCCAGGGACATGCACGTATTAGGTGGACACTGCTGTCCCACGATGCCCGTGTTGAGGCCTCACACCCAAGAGAAAGTGAGATACCGACAGAATTTCTACATTTCTTAAAAGTCAGGCGCTTGTAAATGTGTTTGGTTTCTATTAAGCATGCATGTAGAGCAGAACTAAAGGAAAATAACTTCAAAGGCAGTAAATCCAGTGTGTGCTTTGGTCTTGCTGGCTTTGTAAGACTTAGGACAGCTAGAAAGTTAGTAGGATTGTTACTGTACAGTTGCTAAGCATTCATATCAAGGAAGAAAATGTAAACCTTTTTGTTACTGATACAAATTTAGTGCAACAACTGATAGAATTAAATTTTTAAAGATTCAGTAACTTGTGAATTAAGAACTGAAAATTATTTCAGTTGTAATTTCCAGTCATCCAAGAAGTTCCTAAACAAAAAAGAAAAGGCAAGACTTTACAATCCTAAGACTACCTTCAGAGATGGAAGTTATAGTGTCTGAGACCTCATTCAGTACCGCCCCACAGCATGGACATAGATATAATGTTGTAAAAATGCTTATATCCACATAATTTATTGTTCTATAAGAACACTTTCTAGTGATGCGATTTATAGTTATACATCTCTAAATGTACCCATGTTTAAGGCTGAATTGGTATAAGTATCTCAGGATAAAATACTTTTAAAAAGTTTGTGCCCTAGTTATCAGAATTACAGAATGTCATTAAAAATTTTATGTAAATCCAGATTTACAGAGGCAGTAACACTTAAAACAGCATACCAACCATCCCGTTGTCCCCCAGAAATCAGGAAGTTACTTTTAACTGCAAGGGTTCTTTAGGACAAAACAAAAGGTCACCTACAGCTCTGCCTCATCCTTAATGGATGCAGTGGGTAAGACCTCTCCTTTAAAAAAAGCTTTCAGTTACATTCAGTACCACTGACTCATCTGAGGTCCAGTGACAGAAATTCAGACAATAGTGAGAAAAAGAAGAAACTGTGCAAGACGGTTCTTTTACACCTCATCTTGGTAAGTACCCCCACGAAAGTCAATACCAAGGAGAAAGGTTTAGAAGGTCAGATAAGTTTTAAAAATGCCCATGCCTTCCCATCACTGCCCTCAACTACCTTGATTTTTGTTTTCTTATGTCTGTGAGTGCGTGTGTTGTGCCTCTGTGACAAAACTAAAGTTCAGTGAGAGAATTTCCTGCCTTGTAGATAAGTTTTTAAGCATGTAAGGCATATGCATTACCTCAATTCTCCATTTCTTGCCTGTTGTGCAACTGAGAGTTCAGCAGCAAAAGGAGTTACCACTTCAGCATTTTCTAAGACTTGTGTATATTGCATGCTCACATGCTTGGATAAAAATGTTTAAGAGCTGACATAAATTTAAACAAAACACTCCCCCCACCAATAATACTTCATTCACACAGTCTGAAGGAATCCCTGGCAGGAGGACAATTGGTTGTAAAAATCGGGAGGAGGAAAGGGAAAGTTATGCCAGGAAACACAGCTCAGGTCTGTGCCGATGGTTGGATCCTCAATGAGTTCCACAACAGCCCGTGACTACAGCCCATCTCTGAGGCTAACACATACAAATTCTTCTTAACATTCACATAAAACTTGGTTACAAAAAGTTGTGACTTTCCAAACAACTTTGCAGAAGCAAATAGAAGCAGTGCTCTGCCGGCTAACAAAGCTTGGTCCAACAGTGTGAACGAGTAAAAGCTGTCAGAGAAGTTTTATTTGCTGCTGTCAGTTTGTATCTCAGCGTTAGGCCAACGTGTGGGTTATGGGCACTGGGTTTGTCTGCCCCTTTAGTTGATGGTGAAGGAGCAGCACTCGGTTTGGTGCCGCGAGCTGCGCTACTCCCCGAACGCCAGCCAGATCATGTACAGCACTCAGCATTGGTGCACAGTGTATATAAAACCTCTCAGAAATTAAGAGGTCCTTCTGCTGAGAGTCATAAAATGTAATCAGTTACAGTGGGGGTTGAACAACAAAATGCTGCTGGAAATAATTTGGACTGTTTTTCTTCAGTGAAACCAGAATTAATCTACCTAACTAGTCTTTCATGCACAAGGTGTATGGACGTTGTGCATGTGACCGTTCTTTTTTGCAAAATTAAGTCTGTTCCTTCTGTCCCTTTATTTTGTAGACTATCAATTCATAAGGATTTAGGGAAGGATAAAAGCCCCTATAAATTTTTACAGTTTCAGAGTGTTAGGGAATGCAGGAGGGAACTTTCCTGACTCCTCTGGTTTTTTAACACAGTCTACACCTAGATCTTACTCTTAGATGTATCGTGAGCTTTGCATGCAGACCAGACCATGAACTCGTTTAACTAGAGTTATTTTGGCATCAGTTTAGATGCTGTGGTGGGAACTGTCAGGTGGACACACTGAGAAACAAGATGTAAATATTGTATTAGCACATTAACACAGGGTTTTAAAGGTATTTAGTTAAGCAGGCTTAAAAAGTTATCTAGATGAGCCAGCACAAGCTTTGTTCATAGACTAGTTTTAGCATTATTTGGAATTAAGTTCCTTTTATCTGGAGCTTGCCTGTGTAAGAACTCTGCTTAATTGTGTATCAGATGACTGGTGTAAGTATATGCTTGTCCCACCGAAACGATGTTTGCTTGAAATATCTAAAATACGTGATATAGTCTGCTTTCCTCCTATAGTAGTAAAGCTAAAAATCCAACCCTATCAGCTGACTTACATACTTTTTTCTTTACACTTAACTGTAATTTATTAATTCCTTCAACAATCAATAGCCATGTATTTCAAGACATATGTATTTTCCCCTACACAAGTATGTTCCAAAGCCTCTGCAAAAGGTCTGTGAGAGGAAAAGCTCATTATTGTGCTTCAACTTCTAAAGAAATTAAAGGTAGACTGAGCAGTAAGATGAAAAAGTATCCAGAAAGAGGGAAGGTTACCCCCATAAGTTCAATCATACCCTTTAGTTCATTATGAAACCTGATCATTTTTTCCTAATAAAAATAATATGGATTAACATGATCTGCATTTTTTTCTGAAGGAGTAAGTGAATACACACACACTCAAACCCCTTCTTGGCAGGATCTTTAAAGATTCGGTGGTGTTCCGTATGTCAAAACACTTGAGGAGCTCTAAGGTCAGGACCCAAAGGCCTACAAGCAAGGATGGAGCACCTGGGAGGGTGAGAAAGGTAAAGTGAAAAATGCTTACATGGGTCCTATTGCAGTTGCTATTTAAATAATCCTATCTGAACTTAACCATTGTACTAAAAAAACAATGAATACTTGCAGGTTACTTGTGCTTATGCAACTTTAAAACAAAATCTATCAGTTGAGCCAGGTCCTTGGCTCTACTCCAATAGTTCAAAACAGGTCTACAGCCAGCTTAACTGCCCCAGACATAATTATTTTCAGTTCTCCAGGAACAGCTCTGCAGGGCATAGACCCACTGGGACAGCCTACACTTCCCTGTTTCTGAACTCTGACTCCCAGAACATATGCAAAGAAAGAAATTGCACGGGCAATATGTACCTGCTCTGCAGTGCCTCTCTGCCTTGGGAACACTCCCTCTGGGCTAGGAGCAGCTGATTAATTCTATAAACAACAAAACAAACCCCAAGACAGTTAAACAAAATGTTCACTGTACCTTTCAATTTTTTAAATTTGTTTGTTTGTTTGTTTTTATAATTCTTCATCTTTGGAGATAGGACAGAATTGGCATTGAGAAACTACTATTTTTTAGTGTCAAGTTATAGGGTTTTCATGTTTGCTTTTCCTTGGTCTCTAGTGAATTATCCAAGGTATCATTTTAGAGTTCCTGTTGCTTGTTTTATACAAACATGCTCGCAAGCTTCTGTCTGGTGAGGAAGTAATGAGAATTTGTGGAGTAATAAAAAAGAGTCAACATTTTACAATGTTGAAAACTGTTAATAATCAACATCAAAAGGCTTTAATCTGTTGACAGTCATATACTTGATTTATACAGCTGGCTGCTCTACTTGCTCTTCTTTCAGGCTAACTGGAGGGTGCCCCAGTATATGCGCCTTTGTACAGTGATAATTCTGGAAGCATTGAGGTAGCAGCTATCCAAATCAATAGGTTGAATCTGAAGGCTTAAGCAAGAAGCAGTCCAGGTAGTATGTGTGATTTTCCCAGATAGATGTGAATGAATTAAGAGCAAAGGCACTGCCTCCAGGAGGAAAAAACAACAACAAAAAACACCCAAACCAACCCCAAACCAAAACAACAACAACAAAAACCCCCTCTGTCTAGCTGTTGCCTGGAAGAAGGGGACGGAAATTTTGGTTTTGTGTTCCTGTTGCCTAGAGTCTTGTAAAACCTTTGCCCTTTTGCAACTAGCTACAAATCCTGGGGCTGACTGGGTATTACACTGTGTGAGAAGGAAGAAGAAAGAAAAAAGAGGGAACAAGCCCTTTGGGGCATTGAATGGGCCTAAGGGCCAAGCACAGGATTTGAGAACAAGAAATTGTTTACTGTCTGTTTATTTACAAAGACTTTAGAGGAAGGGTTAGAGCTGGTACTACCCTTTTGTCCTCCTGGTAGACGCACTAATTCAAAGATTCCAATAATAACTTCTAAAGCCAGGAAGAAAATGTTATTTTCCCCTTTTATGACAATCAGATGTTTAGTGGGAGGAACACTCAATGTGAATCTAAGAGATAGGTGATGCCAGTTATGAGGAAAAGAGGAATTTATGCCCTCAGACTAAGCTAGTTTGGTTGCCTAAACAGCCTAAACAGTGCAGACATAGGTCCACAGTCATTTAAAGTGTAATAGGTAACACATAAAAAACCTTATCTAGAGACACCATAAATTTGCAGGGCTTGCTGAGCAAAATGAAATTACAGCTAAGGTTCTCCAAACGCAGGCAAGTCTCTTTCCAGGTTTGGCTGAGAAGGGAACAGAACAAGGACACCTGAGAAAGATGCTGATTTCAGCCGTTTAAGCTGCTTCACTGGCATAAGTGATTATCACATCCTGTCCTCTGTTTCTGTAGGTGCAGGAAAACCTGTTTCAAAGAAGGATTTTTATCAGTACCATATTTTGGAAGGTCAGGCAGTGACAGCAATGAAAACATGACAGTCAAAAAAATTTAAAGGCAACACAGGTACCTGTTTGAAAGTACTCTTCATCATTTCAGCACTCACCTCCTAATTTGCTCCATCTCCTTATCACTTCATGTGAACTTTGTTTCATGAAAAGATAAGAAAAAGATTATGCACCAAATGATTCAGCTGACTCTCTATTCTGACACTCTGCAAGGAAAGTGGTAGATAAATGTTATTTTCACAAGGTGAATTTCACGTTGCTTTTCACTGCCCGATTTAAAAAATATTAGATTTATAACATTTCTGTTAATGTTGCACTTTTCAGCTTGTTAGAGTTTTTTTTACATCTTTGAACGTTACAGTTTCCTAGAATGTCTAGCTCCAGAATAATTTAGATTATTATGAAAAATAAATTGCTGGTGTCACTTTAAGTGCATCCTTATCAATAAGAAACACAGCTCAGTGTTGGACTGTCATATCCAGTTTTACAGCAGTAGCCTACATCAAAAGTTAGCTTGCTCTGATGTTGTAAAAAGTTTTCAGGGGAGAAAGAAGTCACAGTTCCTTGGGATATTTATAGTATTTAAGAATGCTTTTACGTAACTTGTAATGGCAGATGCCATCGGATAGTCTGTCATAAGTAGTTTTCTTATTCATTGCAAGTAATGCATATTATGGTACGTTTCAAGCTAGGCTCACATTAAACTTTGTAGAAAAAATAAAGACCACATCTCTATTACTGTATTAATTCAATTTAGATTTTGTTAATGCCACATTGTATTTTGATTTTTGTTTTGAATAGAGCTCTTAAGTGGGGTTTTTAGCCACCAGTTTGGTAGTATAACACACGATGGACTTCAGCAGATTATGTTTAAAGCTCCAACATTGGTATCAATGGCACACACTGAATGGTGTTACCATGGGGTAGAAAATGGACTTGTTAGAACAGGATGAACCTTTGAATGGCTTGGGCAAGACACCTGAGGAGTGAGATTCCTGCTCTTACAAGTGCTGGCCTCTTTCTCCCTTTCACAGGAGGTTACCTCCTCCCACCTTTACTACACAGCCTCTCCCCAGGAGTGCATTCTCTTCCCCCAGGGTCCATGGCTGTGGATTGCACCCCCCCCAAACAGGGAGATGGCTACAGCACATCCTGGCTTGGCTTAGGGGAGCAAGAAGGACTTGGGGAACCCCTGGGAACTCAGAAAGGCTGGAATACCAGTTCTGGGATCTAAACAAGATCCCACTGCTCCAGAAGGACCCCAGACATGGAGCTAACAGTTGGCAATGCACTGGAAAGACAGAGTTAGGAATTATTGAGCTTAAGTGAGAGAGGATCAATTCCCAACACAATAAGTCTTCCTAGAACAGGGCCAGAGCACATTCTAACAAAAATTGCCAAATGTGACCAGATTTAATGTTTCATTCAGGCTTCTCCAGGCTAGAAAGCTCCACCCCGTTGGAAATAATGGTGGATTCTCACACTACGTGTGTGATGTTCCTAGCACTTCTGCAAGAGGTTTTTTTTACCTTTTTTCAAACAACACATTTCTGTCCTGTATGCCCCAGTCCCACTTGCAGTCTCTGGCCTTACCTTTGCCTCCAGCCCTGATGTTCCAACTACTGCTTTTAATCATCCAGGTATAAACATCCCTTTTAACACATATTCTCAGCTGCCAGTTTGCTTTTCTTCTTCTGGAACGGCTGTGGTCATTGATTATTCAAAGTTATATTGTAATTGGCAAGTAACAAGTGATTTCACAGCTGCTTAAAAACTTCCAAGAAAAGAGATGGAACTTCAGTGGCATGTAGATAAAAATATTTACAGTTGTTGTTAGATAGGTTAAAAAGTATGTCATTCTTTTTATTTCTTCTCTTTCCTCTGCTATTTAATGAAATGTGTGAGGATTTTCTTTTGTTAAGCTACATAGCTGCCTTAATCAGCACTTCTGTCCTTCCCATCAAAAACAAAGAAACTGGACTGGGAGCTTCTCACATGTTCTCACTTGAGGCTTCTAGTTCAAACCTAAGCACTGTTAGTGTGATCCTCACTGGGAAGATGTAGTTCTGCTGATTTCTGGAATTTCTTGGGTTTTTTTTTTGTTTTTTTTTTTTTTTTAATACTTGTATGTAGAACTAAGCAGATGTCTCTGCGTGGTGTGCCTTGACACGCTACTTGAGTCACTCTGGCTTTGTTGAAGAACTGAGTTGACAATCGTCTTGGTTTACTGTTCTATTTGTAGCCACCGAGTCCTGCCTACTGCAATCGTCCCACAGCCTCATAACTCAACCTGTCCCTTTTCCTGCCAACACCGCATTTCTCTGAAAAATGCTGTTGACCAAACAAATACTTGCAGGGAGGATGAGACTGCTATTGCACAGTAGCTTTTAAAAAGTCAATCATCTACTGAGGTGACAAGAATTTGGGGAATTCTGTGCTACAAATACACAGATGTTTATACTACATACATGACTTGCTTGTAGACAAAGCCAGCACTCAGGAGACTTCAGCATATAGACAGAAATATAAATAGGAGATGTTTAGTTCTGTCCTAGTGAATTATGTACCAGACACAGAGACTGGGGATTCTGAGGATTATTTCTGAAAAGTTGCGTGTTTGAGTCCTACACCATTCCTAAATGCCTGAAGTGAAGCAGGGGCTGAAAGAAGAAAAGTGAGATTCCAGTGGCAAAGGCAATTTTTATATTGCTGCTAGCCTACAGTTTTCAGTTACTGCCTTTAATTATTCTTGAATTGTACCATATTAAGCATGGCTTATTCAGGTGTTTCTCAAGGGCAACGAGTGGTTTTTTTTCATCAAAGTGTAAGGGTTACCAAAAGAGTGACTCCCAGCAAGTAATAATTCACTACAGAAATGTAGATTTCATTCAGAGAAAACTATTTTTAAGATGTGTCATCACCAACGGAACAGACTTTGGTTGGTATAAGCTTGTTATTAATGGCTTTCTGATGCTAGGCACAGTATAGGTCTGAATATGATTAAGTTAGCAGGAATTCTGCCACCCTTCAGTGACAATGAAGTTGAGTCCTGAACTGAAAAATATGAACATCTTAGCAAGAATGTAGCTATTCTGAATAATTCAACTGAAACATTAGAAAATATCAGGGTAAATGGAAAGAGCGGACCTCAGCATGACTGATTAAAAATAACCTCAATTGTTAAGATCTAATTATTATGCAAAGATTGAGAAGCTTAAAAAATCCCTAATGTTGCAGTTTACCATTATCAGCCTTTTGAGTACCTTATTTTTAGGTGATGGCATGATTAACATTTAACTATGAAGGCAGCTCAAATTCCTTATAATATTGCTTTAGCTGTTAGTAACACTATCAGCCCTAGCAGAATCCCTAAACCCAGTTTTCAGCATATTAGTCCAGGAATAATTTGTTTCTTAACTGTTACTTTGAAATATATTGATTTTTCAGCCTACACATGTTTTTACTTGTTTGTGATCTTATCTTATTTAAGTTTCAGAACCACACAATTCACCGCTAAGATTAAGAATGCAAAATTATCCACCCAGTTTGGCTTGAGACAAACAAATGCAACTCCACACAAACAAAGGGAGTTGTATCCAAGTGCTATTTGCCTGTGTTCTTAATATTTCAATACTCTGTGGAAGAAAGCAAGTTGGGTAACAAGCTGTTTTGACTTTGTATCCAGTACACTTTCAGGTTTCTCTAGTCTCCAAAGCCAAGAATCCAGTCTACAGATGCCACAAAGCTTCGGAATGCTTGAGGCAAGGCAATGCTGTGCTTTTTTGTTCAATTTTTGTTACCACACTTTGGAATAAAATAAAAGTTTTGCTGTAGATAAAAAGAAAAGGATGTCTGAGACATAACCTAAATCTTCTACACCTATTCCATGTATGATTTATGCTTGGAGGAGGGAACCTTGAGTTGGAGCTGATTAGATTTGCTTTTTCTGCTGAAACAAGCTCTGAGCTTGAAGTGTTTCATTGGAAGTACCCTGCTTTGATGAACTTTGAGTAATGAAAGCTGAAACCAAGCTCCCCAAAATGAGGCACTGCACTGGCTGGGTCTCTGGTCTCCAACCTGCTGGCAAATGATTTGTGGAGACTCAGCATCCAAATCACCCATCTCAATACCGGCTGACACAACTTCCTCAGAGAGACATTTGTGACTTTTCCATGCAAAGCTCAAGCCTTGCAAGTGTGGACATTGGCATGTGACTGTTTCTCTTGCTATCATGTAGGAAATGGGGTCAGCTTTGTAGAGAGCACTGTAAGGCTCTGGGTTATTAAACGGGCAGCTTGAAAGCCAGCCTCCTGCAGCCCCAGAAACCCGCTCCCCAGAGTTAGCAAGCCTGAACTGCAGCCCTAAGAATGACTGCATTTTCTAGCTAAGTAAACCCCTTTCTGAGTCCTTGTCTTTTAGTGCAGTTTCTTTTTGGAGTGACTTGTTTGTCCCCATCAGTAGCAGGGAGGACAGGAATTGACTTTTCGAATAATTTTTGTTTGTCCCCAGCAGGACTTGGCACTTCCTGCCCATGTTATGCAAGGCTGTTCTACCCTACGTGTGACAGAACTGTTTGGCAAGACCTGCCATCAACTTTCTTTACACACAGGGCAGCTCTTTCAATCCTGACTGCGTGGAAATCGTTTGCCAACTTGTGTTTTATTTTAATTTCCTCTGCACAGATCTGGAGAGTGCCTGCCTATAAATACCTGCGTATAGAGTGCCTGGGGAACCACTGTTTTCTCCAGGGATTAGATCGTGTTTTCAAATCATATCTTGCCATGGAAACAGACAGGTAATGAAGGATCTGAATTGGATTTCTCTGCATCAACATCTCTGTCATTTGTTCAACCAGGTGGCAAAACCTCATTACAAAATAAAGGCTGCAATCCAAAATGGTTACAGTAAAGCAGGATGCCAAAACCAAGGGGTTCACAGTTTAATAGAGATAAGCAAACTTTTCCAAATCAAATGAAATAGTGCAGTGGTACCTACCAAACATGATAAGGAAATTTTCAAGTCTTACTATAAGAAGTTTTCCAGTCAATTCTGAATGCATTTCAGACTGGCCTCTGAATTAAAAAATGTATATTAAAACAGAGACCAGAACGTGTGACTGAATTCTGATTCAGTCTTTGCAACTGAATTCCAGACATCATAGAATGATTTTCAAGATGTTATTCAAAGCATTGGAATATGTATTTTAAAGGCAGCTTAATCTTAATAGAATCACAGAACGGTTTGGGTTGGAAGCGACCTTAGAGATCATCAAGTTCCAACCCCCCTGCCATGGGCAGGGACACCTCCCACTAGCCCAGGTTGCTG
This sequence comes from Pterocles gutturalis, assembly GCF_000699245.1. Lineage (NCBI taxonomy): Eukaryota > Metazoa > Chordata > Aves > Pterocliformes > Pteroclidae > Pterocles > Pterocles gutturalis. The sequence continues at coordinate 14,231 of NW_010115316.1, read as the reverse complement.
AAAGCCTCCTCGAGCCGGGCCTTGAACCCCTCCAGGGATGGGGCAGCCACAGCTTCTCTGGGCAACCTGTGCCAGTGTCTCACCCCCTTCACAGTAAAATATTTCTTCCTAATATCTCATATAAATCTACCCTCTTTCATCTTAAAAACATTAGCCCTTGTCCTGTCACTACATTCCCTGTTAAAGAGTGCCTCCCCATCTTTCCTGTAGGCCCAGATTTTGCACTTCATTTGGAAATGTATGATATTGCTATTTTTTTTACACCTTAATTTGATACAGTATTCAAAAAAGCTATCAGAAATCAAAGGCTACTATCCTGCAAATATCACCACCGACTTTAATAAAACTATCAGCATGCCAAGAATACCAAATACCAAGAATTAACGAATACAAGTTTTCTTAAAAGTCTTTGCTGAACCAGTACAAAACTACGTCAGCATTAACAACAAAATTGTTCAGACTTTTCAGAATACTATTAAAATTATAATGAATTTCTGAATATACAGATCAATCAAAACAACCAGACAAAAAAATCAGGGTTTTGGGAAAGACCAGACCTTTATTTAACAATATACCACGCTGAAATGCCTAGGAGCCCTGCAATGGATGTAAAAGATTTGCCATGGAACGTCTCTCTTTGGTCTTGATCAGAACAAGAGACAAAGAGTATTCCCAAAAAATTCACCATGTGTTTGACAGCCCTTAGTGAAGACTGTAGAAAGACTTTAGAAATCTGAGTTTGTCCAGGCACAGCACATAGTTTCTGTCAGCTTTAGTAAACTTTGTAGTAAGTCTCATTGTATCATTTTAAAGATTATTTAAGAAACTTAATATAATAGTAGTTTACAGTACTGTCATTCCTGGGTAGGAATTACTAATTGCTTGGTGCTGTTAATATATGTTAGCTAACTGAAAAGTGTTGTAGCAATCAGACAGAATGTCAGTAGAGAAATAATTTTCTTATCTTTTGCTTTGCTTAGCCCTCTTTCCTCTTTTGTGTGAAAGAGTAGTGGTAGCATTTCGTTCCTTATCCTCATCATTCCACAGAAGTATTATTTTGTGTTTGATCATCACTCAGCCCAGTTTGTACCTCTCTTATGACGCTGGCCCAGTAAAAAGGATGGTAGGAGCATTCTGCCAGAAGGTGAGGGAAAAAAAGATATAGAAGGACTATCCAAGTGAAAATGTTTGAAAGTCAAAGAGAGAGCACATGTTTGACTTCACAAAAGAAAATGCTGTTTTCTGTTGCAATGTTGGTTACACAATCACATAAGGATTTATTTTTTAAAACCAAGTAAAAAAATTATAGTGCATCAGCTCCTTGACTGGTGTAAATCAACATGGTTTTATTGACTTTGATGGAGCTATGTCGATTTATACCAGATGAGAATTTGGCCCACTGTATGGAGATATTTTTATTTCTCTTCTCACTCTATCAGTTAAGGAAAGGGTAATAATCAGCAAGCTGGAAGCAATTATGTGTGTGTGAGGAGGGGGTAGTTTCATAATAGCTAACTTGATATTATTTCCTGTAAAATGCATCAGGAGAATAGAGCCTGGAGCCTGCTGACCAGTTTGTTTTGTAAAGAAATATTTGTTCAAATCTGTTTATAATAATCTGTCAAATGATGGGCAGACTCATCTCAAGCACTTGCCTTCCACTGACACCAGAGGCGGCAGTGCTGGTGCTGACCAGGGCACCGAGTGGCAGCTGGCGACAAAAGATCCAGCCAAAATTTGGCTTTCACTTGCTTCACGTAAATCTGGAGTAATTCTACAAAAAAACAGTAGAAATATTCTCTATTTACAACAGTGTGCCTAAAAGACAAATTTGGCAGAGATTTCAACTGAGCATTTATAAGCTGTTTCTGGCAGCAAATAAGAATGGGGGAGGGGAAGATTATTCATTGCAGATGCTTTGTAAGATTAACAGAGGCTTTCTGGTGACAATAAATTCTACTAACATAGTCACTTTCGGAAAATGTTTTTTAAAATGTGATTCAAGGGAGTTTTCTGTCATCCTTTAATTCTTAGAGCATTTAATGGTGGTAAAAAGTGCTAACTGAGACCTCAAGTGAAATGATCTGAATTGTTATCTTTACCCTGGCGAGGAAGATGAGTCCTGACCTATGATACCAAGTGGGCTAAAGTAATTGATGGGAAGTTAAGATTTCTAAGAAATCTTTTGTATAAATACATTTCATTAGGTTCAGCTTTAATTACTGTTAAGTAGCCACACAATGACAAGGGAGCTGAAAACAAACTAGTCACAACTAAAATAAATTGAAAGATTTATCAAATTATTTTTAAGTTATAATGCAGGTTATTCTTAAGTACCAACACTAGCACTATTAACACTAAAGTATTCCAACCACCTCTTGCAATATAGCTCACTCATCTGTTACCTTTGCTCTCAGGGATAATTTAAACATATTTTTGTAATGTTTTTAACTTACAAATATCACTAAAATTACTTCACTCCCTGTTAGAGTGGATGCAGTTATACTAGGCTAACAGTGCTTCTATCAGTGTAGCTTGTACCCATATGGCTACCTCCTTCTGAACTGATCTACAGTTAAATTAATCCCAAAAATGGCATGGAGGTGAACCCTTAAGCATTAGCAGACAACTCATAAAAGACTGGAGAATATGTGGTTCAGAAACTATTCTGGAAAGATGCATAAATGCAGTTCTTGCCCTGAATACGGAGAGCCGCATGGACTGCGCAGCCCTTCTTCCGCGCGCTGGCCCTCTCCAGCCCG